>NW_012149075.1:392777-443145 GCF_000956105.1 Propithecus coquereli
TGAAAATCCCACATCCCAAGAAACCCTTCAGTCCAGAGCAAACAGGGACAGTTGGTCACCATATTCCGTGGCAATAGATGGTTCAGAGCCTTTTTGTTTTCCCCAGCTTACAGGTGGGGAGACAGGCGCAGGTGAGTGGCTGGCCCAGGATGTGGGAAGCCAGGGCTGGACCTGGGCCTGTCAGCTCCAACGTCCGTACTGTGTGTGGCTCCACCATCCCCCTCCCTATCTCCCCCAAACCCATCCCACAGGCCAGCGCTGGCCACCGTAGGCCTGGCAGCTAAAAGGGCAGGGTCTGCCACCACCCAACAATGAGGACAACAGCTGACATTTACCAAGCACCTACTGTGTGCCTGTGCAGGGACCTTCACCTCTAGCTACAAACATCATTTCATTTAACTGAATCTTAATACAACCCTACAAATTAATATGATATTAGCAAAAGCTAACATCCTATACCCACTCTGTACCAGACATTGTTCTAGGCATTTAAAATACACTAAACAGGCCGAGTGTGGTGGCTCATGCCTGTAATTCTAGCACGTTGGGAGGCCGAGGCAGAAGGATTGCTTGAGGTCAGGAGTTCCAGAGCAGCCTGAGCAAGAGGAAGACCCTGTCTCTACTAAAAACAGAAAAATTAATCACGCATGGTGGTGTGCACCTGTAGTCCCAGCTACTTGGGAGGCTGAGGCAGGAGGATCGCTTGAGCCCAGAATTTGAGGTTGCAGTGAGCTATGAAGATGCCACAGCACTCTACCTGGGGTGACAGAGCAAGACTCTATCTCCAAAAAAATAAAAAATACAAAATAAAATACACTAAACAATTTTACTCTCATTCAAAGTGTTATCCAAAGCCCTGTGGAAAGAAGTTATTCATCTCCATGTTGTAAGTGAGGAAACTAAGGCACACACAAGCTAAGTGACTCACATAAAGTCACAGGGCTAAGATTTGAACCCAGGCAGGCTGGCTCCAGAGCCCACGCTCTTAACCACTACACCACTGCGTCTCCTATTACTTTAGTAATAATAAGAAAGGATGTGTCTATAAAGGAGTTAGCACAGTGCCTGTAAATGTTTAATCAACACTCACTCTTTACTGTTATCTTTGCTTTTATTTATTTTTAGAGATAGTGTCTTACTCTGTCGCCCAGGCTGGAGTGCAGTGGCCTGATCATAGCTCACTGAAACCTTGAATGCCTGGGCCCAAGCGATCCTCCTGTCTCAGCCTTCCCAGTAGCCGCGACTATAAGTGTGTACCACCATGCCTGGCTAATCTTTCTATTTTTATTTTTGTACAGATGGGGTCTTGCTATGTTGCCCAGGCTGGTCTTGAACTCCTGGGCTCAAGCAAGCCTCCCGCCTTGGCCTTCCAAAGTGTTGGGATTATAGGTGTGAGACACCGTGCCTGGCCTATCTTTGCTTCTAAACAGCGGAATCCTTGAGAATGAGGGTCCTGCCTTATTTGTCATATATGTATTTCTCCCAGAGCAAGGATGGACACACAGTGGATGTCTGTTGACTGAATGCGTGACTACAGAGGAGGGAACTGAGGTCAGAGTGACTCGAAGGCCTGTCTGCGGTTGCCTAGCCAGAGGTGTGGGGCTGTGCTCTTCTTTATTCTGCCTGCCTGTGCCCAGCAAGCCCCTCAAATGGGTCCGTTTTGCTGAAAGGCCGGGATTGAGGGGTGGGGTAACTGGAAGCGGGGCTTGGAGGCAGAAGCCAGGAGCAGGCTTCTCGGGCCGGCCACAAGTACGCACCGTTGCCCCCGCTGCCTTCAAGGTGCCAGTCGGACTCTGCTGTGCCATGTCCAGAGCCTATGAGAAAAGGGGTGTCCAGTTGGTGGGCAGAGACCCCCGTGGGTACCATGTCCAGCCTCAGAGTGCCAAGAGGGAAGTGGAGTACCTTGCTGGCAGCGTGGGCCAGAGAACCCAGGGAGGCAGAGGCAGCGGGTGCCCTGGCAGGTGCCCCCGTGCAGACAGGGCTCACGGAGCTGGCAGGGGCTCTCCTCGTGCTCACAGAGGTCTCCTGCAGGCCAGGGTGGGGGCGAGTGGGTGGGTGGGCGTGGGCTGCTGACCACTCACGCCCCTCCCTGCTGGTGCCCCGGGCAGCTCCCCCACCTTTGAAGCCGTCTCGACACAGGCACTGGAACTCGTACTCGCCAGCGGGCATGCACGTGGCACCATGCTGGCAAGGCTGGCGCTCACAGGGGGAGCTGTCGTAGCACTGCCCGACGCCCTGGCTGCCCAGGAAGCTGTAGGTGAGGTCTAGCCGCTTGCCATTCACCGACACCTGTGGGCACAGGGACACTGGGGGACTAAAGGGGCACGGGAGGCAGAGGTCCAGGTGTACCAGCAGAGAGAGGTATGCAGCAGAGGACGCTGGGAGCCCACGCCAGCACCTGAGTGGCAGCACGGGATTCGAAGGGGGCGAGGGAGGCACCACAGAAAACGAGTGTCTGCCGTGTGCCAGGAACGTCCGTCCGTGCCGTCAGCCCTCAGTCCAACCCTTCAAAGTAGGTGCTTTCATCCCCATTTTACAGGGGAGGAAACCGAGGCTTGGAGGTGAAGCATCTGGGCCCCAGGCCCCGGGCTCCGGGCCAGCTGCAGGCGGAGGGCCCCATCTGCCCCCCTCCCGTCCACGTGCCCTCTGCAGGCTGCTCCTCACCTCGCCCACGCAGCCACGGAAGTGAGCGCTCACGTTGGTGGCCGGGGACAGTGGCACAGAGGGCTCCACGCCACCCAGGTAGAGGAGGGTATGCAGGTTGAGGCCCTGGCTCTTGCCGGGCGAGGAGCGCAGCACAGGGCGTCCCCCGTTCACCCGCAGGCTGCCGTCCTTGTTGAGGCGCTCGGCAGACACGTGGTGCCAGCGGCCCAGGGCCAGAGGCTCGGTGCTCCGCAGAACGGCCAGGCCTGGGGAGGACGCCAGGCAGAGTTGGGAACGTGGGGCTCCCTGCCCTGCCCACCACACGCACGGGGACTCCCTGCGGCCTTCGGCTATTCCGGATGAGGAGCCCAGGGCTGCCAGAGGTCTAGGGACTTGCCTGAGTCCCACACAGAGGGAGGAATGTGCGGAAAAGGGGGTCTGACTCCCGGGTTTATGCCTCCAATCCTCCCTGGGGCACAGAGAGCCAAGGAGGGCACAAAGCGTGGCATCCGGAGGCCCGGTGCTTACCTGACCCCAACTCGTAGCGGAACTCCAGGTGGCGGTCAGCCATCGCCAGGGACACGAAGTCCTCCACGGGCCCGCTCCGCCCCCCGCTGAACAGCAGGATGCCGTCAGGCGCCAGCGGCTTGAACTCCACGTCCAGGCGTAGCTCGTGGTGTGTGTTGGTGAGCGGCGGCAGCGCCAGGTAGGAGCCAGAGCCGGACAGGGAAGGGGTGGTCACCGTCACACCTGCAGCAGCCACAGCCCAGCCGGGGCAGTGGGGACACTGGAGTCCCAGGTGGGCACCCGCTACTCAGCCTTCCTCGGGGACCCCCGCCCACCTCGCTCTCCAGGCCCGAGGCTCAGGCCAGCTGGGCAGCAGCTGCAGCCGCAGGTGGGCCCCTGCCCTGGCAGACCAGGCTGGGAGGAGCTCCAGTAAGACAGGGGTCCTCTGTGGGGCCCCCTGTGTAAGGATTCAGGCTGGGCACAAGTGTGGCCGAGTGACTTTGAGGTCCTCTGGCTCAGGAATAATCTCACCATCCGTAGGGCCCCTCGTGGCCTCAGAGTGCCCTGCCCGGCTTCCCCAGCCATCACTGGGACCCTGGGGCTCTCAGGCCTGGCTCCACTCACCTTCCTCACACTTTATCCCAGAGCGGCCCAGGTGGCAGCGGCAGGTGTAGCCTCGACCATCCGGCCGGTTCACGCAGGTGGCGTCAGGCCCACAGGCCTCTGGGGGGCACATAGGTCAGTGAGGAGGACACTAAGGTGGCTCGGGAGGGGGTGGGGCCCTGACGCCAAGGCCCTGCCCATCACACCTGGGGGGCCTTGGCTGGTTAGGGCCTGGCCAGCCCAGGAGGCTGAGAGGAGGGGATGGATCAGGGCGCGGGTGGAGTCTGAGGCTGGGCAGGGGACGGCGGGGGGAGTGAACGAGTGACTGTGTGTGTCTGTGTGTTCTTGCAAGACCGTGCCTGGGCGGCAGCGAGGAGTGAGGAGTACCTGGGTGGCAGTGCAGGGCCTGCGAGTGCTCACAGCGGCTCCCGGCGAAGCCCGCTGGGCAGACGCACACGTAGCTGCTGCTCTCCGAGTCGTGGCACTGGCCCCCATTCTGCAAAGCAGCCCCCAGAAGTGAGGCCGAGAATACTCAGGCCTCCCATTCCCCCAGGGGCCAGCCAGGGCTGAGGGCAGCTGGGTGGTGTGTGTGGGTGTGAGATCACCTGGCAGGGCCGGTCCCGACAGGTGGGGCAGTGGGAGATGCCGTGCGCCGTGAGGTTGAGGTCATGGAAGACGATCTCCTCCCCCTGGATGCGCAGCTCCCGGACGCAGCCTGGGGTGGGCAGGTGGGTTGAGCGAGGGGCAGGGTGGTGGGGAGCCTGCCCACCCAGCCCAACCCTGGGGTACCCTCCCTGACTCCCGAGAGCTCTGCCCACCAGCAAGGTGAGGCTGGGCCCCGGCTGGAGGTGGGGGGTGTGGGGCGCACCTATGAAGCCACTGCTCAGCCCCGCCTTGGGGATGGCACCGTAGTCAGGGTAGCCGCCCAGGTAGAGCTCCTCATTCAGGTCCAGGCCCTGGAACTTGCCCTGGGGAGTGGGGAGGTCAGGAATGGCGACAGAGACTGAGCAGGGGCAGGACGGGGTGGGGGATGAGGCATAGGGTCGGGTCTCACCTGGGAGGTCCCGTTGACTGGGGCCAGGTTGCCCACAATCAGGGAGCCCTGGGTGAGGCTGCGCAGGAGGGTCACGGTGTGGAACTGGCCCAGGGCCAGTGGTGTGGGGTGGCGGATGGTGGCCATACCAGAGCCTGCATCGAACCTGCTCCATGGGGTGGGCCCGGGCAGGAGAGAATAGATGTGGGTTTGTAAGAAGGGGTGGGGCCCAGCTGGGCAGAGGGGCACCAGAGGAGGGATGTCACCACTTCCTGTATCCCCACCCAGGGATGCCCCAGGTCCTGTGCCTGCCTTGTCCTCCTCCCATGACCCGCCCCCCACTTGCCCCGTCCCTGGCCGGGTCTTCTCTGCCCACATCCTTTCCCTGGGAGCTATTTCAGAGCACCCATGGGGCTCCCATCACTCCGAGCTCCATCCAGGGCCCTGTGGCCTAGCACCTGGCCGCATATTCCTCTGAGCACACCTGTCTGAGATCACCTTGCTCCTTCCTTTTTTGTGGCTTGTCTTCCCCAACTAGAATATACCTTCCCACATGGGCTAGAACTTGATCTGTTTTGCTTATGCCTGTATCAGTGCCTGGCACATAGTAGGTGCTCAGCAAATAGCTGTTGAATGAAGGAATGAATGAAGGAAGGAAGGAATGAAAGAATCCTGGCCTGCAGCAGCCCCTCCCCCTGACCAGCACACTGTGCCTGCTCCAGCAGATAGCGTGGTCGCCAAGGGAAACGCCCACAGCTCCTCCTCCTCCAGGATCTCCTCTGTATAACTCGGTCGAGGGTGGTGTGGCCTGTGTCCAGTCCCCCTGTAAGGGGGAGGCCGGGGTCTCACCGGAACTCAGGTCTTCCGCCCACGAGGCCGAAGGAGATGAAGTCAGGCTGCCTGTTGGCCAGGCTGGTGGGGCTTCCTGGCATCCGCTTCTGCCCGTTGTACAGCAGCATCCCTGGGTGGGCACAGCCGTGTGAGGGGCTCCTGTCCAGCCCCGGCCCCCTGTCCACCCCACCCTGGGAATGCGCCACGCTCTTCAGCCTGTCCAGTCTCGGACGGCCATCCCTCCCTTGGCACGCCTGGCACAGCCAGGCCTTCTCACGACCTCGGGCTGGGCCCTGAACAGAAGGGCCGGACTGTGGACGTGCTTTGCACGCTCTGGGGGGTCACCCCAAGGCGGGAGGCAGGCGGAGACTCACCCGAGTAGAGGAGGAGGCCTGGACAGTGAAAGTCAGAGACCCAGAGAGACGAGAGAGAGAGAGAGAGAGAGAGAGAGAGAGGAGGAAGGGTGAGGGGGGAGGGAAAGGAGGGAGGAAGGCGTAGAGGCGGGCGAGGAAGGTGGGACGGGCGGCACCAGCGGCAGAGACGAGATATGGCAGAGGCGGGACCAGGAGCAGAGGCGTGAGACAGGGCCCAGGGCAGAGGCCCCGAGGCCTGGGGACCCCTGGACAGCGAGGGCTGAGGGAGCTGGGCGGGGCTGGGGTACAGCCAGGGCTCATGCCAGGATGGCGGTTACCCCGCGAGATCCCCCGCCCCAGGCAGGCTCCCCTCAAACGGACTCTCCTGCTCACCATCGGCTGAGTCGGGCCGGAAGGTGACCTTGATCTCAAACTTCCTGTAGGCGTCCTTGATGGTGGGCAACGGCAGGAAGGAGTGGGGCGTCTGCGTGAAGTAGGGCACCACCCGCTCTGCCGGCAGAGAGCACAGTTGGGGACGATGCCCGCCCGGGAGCGCAGGGAACTGCCAGTTCCTGGGGGCGTGGTCTTACCTGGCACCTGCAGATGGGCAAAGGCTTTGACCTTGCCCTGGCGGTTAGTGGCGGTGCAGACGTAGGTGCCCGCGTCCTGGGGCCGGACCGAGGGCAGCATCAGCATGTTGTTCTCCAGGCGGCTGTCGGGGGGCAGGTTGCCGTCCAGCTGTGAACACAGCAGCACTGAGGACTCGCAGTGGCCCTGACCCTGGCCCCACACCTCCACGGGGCCTGCCTCCCATCTCTGCCTCGGGCCCCTTCAAACACTGAGCATTGACGCTTTGCCAAGCCTGTGCCAGGGCCTGAGGACGCTGAGATGGTTTGGACCTGGTCCCGGCCGGCCCCCTGCCCAGCACTTACCTTGCTCCAGCTGATGTCGGGCGTCGGGTAGCCCGAGGCCATGCAGGGGAAGACGGCTGCAGAACCAGCAGGCACACGGACCTCCGGGGGCGTGGAGATCTGGGGCAAGGCTGAGAGGTGGGGAAGAGACACAGGCCATCAGCGTCATGACAGCTGCCATCCGTGTGCCCAGCCTGTGCTCATTTAATCCTCACACTACCCTTCGAAGGGACATACTACCTCCCATGTTACAGATGAAGACATTGTGGCTTAGAGGGGAGAAGTGGCTGCTCGTTCCTGGTGGCACAGATGGAACTGGGCAGAGGCAGGGTTCAGGGCCGGGTCTATTTGACTCTGCAGCCCTGAGACCTCTTCAACACACCAGGCAGAAAACTGTGCAGCCTTTGGAGACTGAGAATGGGGTACAAGGGCAGAATGTGCGAGTAGGTTTGGGAGCAAGTCATAGGCTTGGGGTAAATAGGAACCGCCTTAAAGAAAACAGTACTTGTGCCTGCCCTGCATCTGCTGTCCCCGTCTCTCTCTATTACGTCTGCTTTGCGTGTATGTTTCGTCTCTGCCACCAGGCTGGGCTACAGGTCTCCCCCGCCAGAGCAGGCACTCCCCGTAGGTGAGGACTACATTTCTTTTTCCCTCTTGATGCCCCATGGCATAGCTCCTTCCCTTAAGTTCCAGTCTGCCCTGGGGGACACTCATTTTCATCTCCTACTGCCACCACTTGTAATGAAACCCGCCCCTTAAAAACACACAACAGAAAATCCCCCAAGAGAGTGGAAAGGAAGAGGAAAGCAGGCAGGCAGGGGACGGCCACACGAGAAGCCCCTGCCCCACTCGCCGGGCCCCAGCAAAGGCCCCCGCCAGCCTTCACCTTGCACGAGCAGCAGCACGTGGGATTGGGTGGTGCCGGCGGCATTGGTGGCGGTGCAGCGGTACTGTCCCGCGTCGGCCAGCTCCACGTGGGCGATCCTGACAACGCCTCCGCTCTGCACGATGCCTGGCCGCAGGCGCCCTCCGACTTTGCTCCACGTCACCTGAGGCTTGGGGTCACCCAGTGCCAGGCACTCGAACTCCACGGCGTGGCCGACCACCACGGTCTGCACAGAGGTGCGGATGTTGATGAGCACCGAGGGCAGGGCTGGGGAGGAGGGAGGCAGAGGCCCAGTGAGATGAGACTCCCCAGGAAAGGCGCACACGGGAGCCCTACGCATTCATTCATTCATCATTCACTTTTTCATCCGTTCACCCACGAACACACTTGCTCTTTTGCCTGTGCATTCACTCACTCATGTGTCCGCTCATTCATTCTTCTCTAAATCGGTTTTTTTTTTTGAGACAGTCTCACTTTTTCCCTCCCTTGCAGTATTCTACGAGCATCCTTACTCTGTGCTAGACATAAACCAGATAAAATAGAATAATGCTCTTTATTCTTACACATCTAGGGGGCTTCCTGGGGAACATGGTCTGAGCCCAGTGTCCCTCTCCCCTTCTCATCTCTGTCCCCTGCTCTTGGCAGAGGCCTGAAGCCACCCTCCTACCTTGGACAACCAGCTGGGCGCTGGCCTGGGCCTGCCCCCAAGGTCCATGGGCCTGGCAAACATATGTCCCCTGGCAGCTCTGGTCCAAGTTCTGGATTCTATAAAGAAGACAGGGAGTAAAAACAATTGATGAGAATGCTTTGCAACTGGGTGGGAGTTAAAAGCCGACATAGATCGGCGCACAGTGTCAACTTCTAGTCTCCCAACAATCACATGAGGCAGGTGGGCAGGGTGGGGGTACCACACCCACTTCAGACAAAGACCTATGGACTAGAGCTCAAGACTGCACCATTACCAAGTAGCAGAGCTGAGCTCTGGGGTCATTTGTAGATACCTGGCCCCAGAGCCTGTTCTCTTTCCTCCAACAATAACGCAAATATGGGCCACTGTTTTACCAAGCACTGTGCAAGTGCTTTAGATTTCCTTTCAGTCTTATATAACCCATTGTACAGCTGAGAAAACGGAGGCTCAGAGAGGTAGAGTGACTTGTCCAAGGACACTGCTTCATGCCGGGCCCCTGGGGCAGGTATTCTAACTCAGCCCTACCGGGAGCCTCAGGCCGGGGTGCCCAAGTCCAGTCCCGCCCCTGTTCCACTCACCGAAGCACCCCATCCTGCACACTGTGGCCAGGAGGCAGCTGACCCCCTTCCTTGAACCAGCGGAGCTGGGTGCCCCGGTCGCTGGGCACGGCACAGTGGAACTCAACACTGGCCCCGATGCTCTTGGTCTCCAGCTGAGGTGTGACCTGCACGGTGGGTGTGGATCCTGCCGGGACGGCAGTGGAAGGGAGAGAGCCGGAGGGGCCTGCGGAGACATGTACGAGGTTCTGCAGGTACATGTGTGGGTGATGTCCCTGCTGCCCTCCCCAGAGTCCCAGGAAACCCCCATCTCAACATTCAAGTGACGTTCTTCTCCTGGTAGCCTCTCTAGCCAGGGAAAAGACCTCTCAGTGGCACATT
This sequence comes from Propithecus coquereli, assembly GCF_000956105.1. Classification (NCBI taxonomy): domain Eukaryota; kingdom Metazoa; phylum Chordata; class Mammalia; order Primates; family Indriidae; genus Propithecus; species Propithecus coquereli. Next base: position 402,171 of record NW_012149075.1, read on the forward strand.
CATCCGCTCACTCGTGCAGTCACTCAGCCAACATGCAAGGAGGCCTGTGGAGTGGGGGGCTCTGGTTCCTCAGCTTGTGGCTTTCGGGTGCGGAGGGCAGTCCACGACCGGAGCGGGAGGGGCTCAGACATTTTAAGGAAGGACAGCAAAGGCTGTTCTGGCTGCAGTCTAAGATAAGGAATCCAGGAGCCCGGCTGCGGCGAGGACGCCTGCAGGTGCAGGGCGGGTGGCAGGGTGGCTGCGGACGCGCATCGTTCCTGCTTGCTCAGGGCCTGTTGTGAGCCCCGGGACGGACACCCACGCACCTAACTCAGCCTATGTGGTCGGCAGGGTTCTCTCCATTTACAGATGAAGAAACAGAGGCTCAAAAAGGTTAAATGACGTGGCCAAGGTCGCACAGCCAGCAAGTGACCAAGCTGTGCTTTGAACCCGGGTCTAGCAGACTCCAGAGTCCAGGCTCTTGACCAATGAGCTACATCTGGCTTTGCATGATCGATGGAGGAGACCACGGAGATGCCGATGCTCCGGGCATGCTGGGCTGGGCGCTGCCTGTCACTCACTCGCTGTTGTCCCTGTCAAGCATTTACCCAGCCTGTCGTAGGCCCTGTGGCAGATTAGCCCAGGCCTGCTGACACGCCTGGGTCAAGGCCCTGTCCTGAGTGTCCTCGCCGTCTGGCAGGTGAGGCAGGCTGCCATTAATGTAAACACAATCGCTTCCTCTGGCAGTGCAAGGTCAGTGCCGAGGGAGGAAGCAGCCACGAGGGCCGGAAGAGCTGAGAACACGGCAATCGAGGGTCTTCCTGGAGGCGGCAAGCCTGCGGCAAGCCTTGGAGAAGGTGGGTGAGGAGGGCACTCAGGGTCGGGTAATGGAGGGAGGCCTTCGTACGCCAAGTGCGGGGCCCCCGGTACCCACGGCTGGGTCATCGAGGGCCTGCCCACCCTGAGCAGGGGCTGCGTACCTTGGACGAGCAGCTGGGCAAAGGCCTCAGCCAAGCCCACCTTGTTGGTGACCTGGCAGCGGTAGCGGCCTGAGTCCTCAGGGGCCACGTGCTCAAAGTGCAGCAGCTCATTCCTGGCCGTCGCCCTCCCGGGAAGGCTGCCACCCACGCGGCTCCACTGGAAGGTGAGCGGGTGTGTCCCATGAGCCAGGCACTGCAGCTGCACCGTCTCCCCTGCCTGCACCGAAGCGTGCTCTGGAACTGTGGTGGCGTAGGGTGGGCCTGCACGGGAAGGACACAGAGGTCGGGGGGCGGGGAAGGGCAGAGGTCAGCATGGCAGCAGGCAGTTGGACAAAGGACCAGGGAAGCTGGATGGTGAGCCCAGAGGACGGGGGATGAAGAGAGCGAAGGTGCCAGGAGGGGCGTGGGTGTCGGGCAAGGGCAGGCTCTGGGTCCCTGAGGTGCATGCGGCCTCAGGGTGGGTTCTGTCCAGAGTAGAGTCTGGTGGGGGGGCTCAGACCTCCATGCAGTGCACAGAGGGGAGCCCCCAAAGAGGGGCTGAGCGCCTTACTCTCCACGTGCAGGACGACGGTGGCCTCAGAGTGCCCGGTAGGGCTGGTGGCATTGCAGATGTACTGCCCCGAGTCCTGCTGGGCTACCCTCGGGATGACCAGTGTGTCACCTTCCAGCTGGTGCTGCCAGGGCAGTGGGGAGCGCAGCTTGGACCAGTGGATGGTGGGCGTGGGGCTGCCTGTGGAGGACAGTGGAAGGTGGCGGAGGTAGCTGGGCTGCCCCCCAGGGGCCAGCTGAGGGTGGCAGTGATGGGGAAGGGGCCTGGGTGATCCTGCCCCACTAAGTGGACACCTCAGCCATCACTGGGAGATGCTAGCAGCAAAGTCTGCCCTGCTCCCTATCCTTGGGCACGACATCACGTCCAGGTCTCATGTGTCTACACTTCAGGCCCCGGGGCACCCCTGCTCTGCCAGCCCTGGGTGCCAGCCCCTGACCACACCTGTGGCTGAGCAGCGCAGGGTGGCTGTGTGTCCAGCCTCCACGGTGAGCTCGGTTTCTTCCACCTCGGCCTGGGGGGCCCCTGGGGCCACGGTGCCCGTGTCCACGATCACCTCCACCCGCTTCTGTGCTGTGCCCAGCGCATTCTGAGCGAGGCACACGTAGGTGCCGGCGTCTGACGGTTCTGCTGATGAAATCTGGCAGAAAGAGGGGGTTGGTTACCTGGTTACCAAGTGGGGATGCGGACATTGGCCCCCACTCTGGCTTGGTTTCCCTCCCTTCCTGTGCCCTTCCCTTGGCTTCCAGCTCTCCCACCTGGCTGCCTGAGGGCTCAACGCAGGGCACCTCACGTGTCCATCTGTCCACGTGGCCATCATCCCGCCCATCCTTCGCCCATTCTTTCTTCCTTCTTCCCTCTTGTGTTCCATCCGCGCACCCCCAGCTGCCCTGCCACCACTGTCTCCCCGCACCCCTGCTCGAGGCTGGGCCCTGGCCTGCCCTCAGACCCAGAGGTGAAACGGCCTGGCCTCACCTGCAGCACCGTGTGGCTGTCCACGTGCCCATACGTCCGCTGCTCCAGCTTGGCAGGGGTGCCGATCCGGGTCCACCGGGCAGAGGAGCGGGGCTCCCCGGCGCTGACACACTCCAGGGTGACGGCCTTTCCCGCTTTCACCCGCACGGGGCCCTCGGGGAGCACAGACACCGTAGGGGGGCCTGCCCGGAGGAATGACACGTGCTGACACACGTGCAGCGCTGGCCACGTGCACCGGCACAACCCCCACCTCGGTAACTGCAGGGCGGTTGCCAGTGTCCCACTGCTCTGAGGCGGAAACTGAGGCTCAGAGGGGCAGAATGCCCAAGAGGCAGTCAGTGGTGGAGGCGGGATTTAAACCTGGAGGATGCGAGCTGAGACTCAGGAGCGCAGGGCCCCGGGGTTGATGCCCCCTCACCATGCACACTGAGGTTCACGACACTCTGGGCCACGCCGTAGGCATTGGAGGCCACGCAGCGGTAGGCGCCGTGGTTGCCGGGCCGGGCGCCCACGATGGTGATGATGGAGCCGTTGGGGCTGATGTGGACGTTGTCTGTGGGGTTGCGGGGAGGGGAGGGTGAGTGAGGTCAACCTGGTCCTTCTCTGGCCTTGGTGCTGCCAGCTGGTGTCCCTGCGCCCCAAGCACCTGGCCCCACTGGCCTGGGTGTGCCCAGCTCACGGAGTCACAGACGGCAGAAGATAAAACAGGCCTTGGGGACTCCTGGGTCCAGGCCCCTCACCATATGGATGTGGACACCGAGGCCCCGAGAGGGAAGGGCCTTCCCCTGGGTCACACGGTGAATTTGGTGCATCCCTGCCTGCTGCCCCGCCCTGGCACACCGTGGGGATGACCGTCCCCCACGCCTCCTCCAGCCACCCCCCCGCCTGGCTCACCCTCCAGCTCCTGGTTCCGTGCCTTCCACTCGAGGGTGATGGGGGCTGCGCCCTCGTGGATGAGGCACTTGAAGCTGGCGTCCTGTCCCTGCTGCACGGTGCTGCTGGGCGGGTCGATGGAGATGACAGGGCTCCGGAGGCCTGGGGGCGAGAGGGCAGAGGTCTGGGCTCAGCAGGGGGCCCTGCCTCAGCTCTGCCGTCCCTCCTCCCTCGCCGGGGCATCCGCCACGCTCACGGTAGGAAGAGCCTGCGCTGGGTGGGACGGTGACCGTGAAGGAGGCCTCCTGCGGAGGGCCTGAGCCGCCGGCCACGCGGCACACGTACTCTCCCGCGTCTGCCGGGGAGACGTGGTGGAGCCGCAGCTGGGAGCCGTGAGTCTGCCGGAGTGGGGAGGGGCAGCCGTCAGGCCGGAGCCCCAGGACAGGGAAAGTCCCCAAGCCTGGCTGTGCCAGTACCCAAGAGTTCTCCATGGGTCTTGGGTGCTCGGGGCTCCAGCTGGTGGGCATGGAGGAAGCCCCACTCACAGAAGCCGAGTTAGAAGTCCCACCCACTCACTCTACAGTGGGGAAACTGAGGCTCAAGAAGTGGCTCAGCAGCAGAGCCAGGAGCAAAGCCCAGGTCTCTCGACGTCCAGGCTGGTGAACTCTTCCCCTCAAAGTATTTTATCCCCTGTGATCCCCAAGTGGGCTGGAGTTTGCACGAGGTTTGGGTGCAGCTTGATTCCCTGCCTGCCCTGGAATCGGCCCCATGCCGGCCCCTGTACCTGGTGCCGGGCAGGGAGGCTGCCCCCGCGCTTGTGCCACGTGACCTGGGCGTGGGCCTGCCCGGGCACCACGCAGTTCAGATCCAGCGTCTGCCCTTCAGCCACGTGTGAAGAGGAGGCCTCGATGTGGATGGGCTGGGCCAGGCCTGGGGCTGTAGGCACAGCGGGTGGGTGAGAGGGGCCAGGCTCCCAGGGATGAAGGCAGGGACTGAAGGTGGTGGCACTGAGGCCGACCGGTCCTCCTGGAGCCACAGTGGCTTGACGGTGGGTGACAGGCTGTGCTCCATTCCCCTAAGAGCGTTCGCCTTTCCCCAGGGACTAGGGTACTAAGATGTCATCATGGGACCCAGGGCTGGTTGCAGGGAGGGACCAAAGAACGGCCAGAGACTGGAGCCACAGTGGCAGCTAGTCAGGCTTTGGCCATCGCCAGATTCGGGAACAGCCAGGTTGGCTCGATCCTCACCTGTAGAAAACCCCATCCCCAGGCAACAACAGGGGCCCTGCTGGGACAGCGGATTGGAGCGCGGCCAGGAGGGGCCCCCACGCCTAGGCCCTAGCATCGCCCTCTGCTCCTTGTCACTCACCAGGAATGGGACTTGGGCTGGAGGCCTCAATTGTGACCAGGACAGACGCCTCCAGGGTGCCCGAGCTTCCGGTCACTTGGCATAAGTACTCGCCAGAGTCGGCAGGGGACACCTGGTTCAGCCTCAGCAGGGGGCCGTGAACCTGGCCAAGGTGGGGGTGAGAATGCGAGGGTGGGTCGGGAGGCCGGTGGCCAAGGCCTTCAGATGCCCAAAGCCTCTGGTACCCCAGGACTGTCACCCACAGTCAAAGGCGACCCCCTCTGACATTAGACATTGCGGAGAATATATTTATTATGACATTTTCTCTGGTAGGCGGAAGTCAGATGTCTTAAGAGATGAGCTTTTCTATTTAGCACCAAGGTGCTGTGGGGCTGGTGGTGGCCCTGCTGTGCCCAGCCTGCTCTCGGCTTCCTGACTCCAGCAACCTCCTGCCACAATTCCCCCCAAACCCTGGCTGCTGGGGCCACTTCCCTTCAGGGCTGGGTTCAGACAGGACTGTGGGGCTGGGGAGGAGGGGTGCATCCTGCTTTCTCCAGCCCCTTACCTGATGCCGGGCGGGAAGGCTGCCTCCGCGCCTGTGCCACGTGACCTGGGCGTGGGCCTGCCCGGGCACCACGCACTTCAGATCCAGGGTCTGCCCTTCGGCTACTCGAGAGGAGGAGGTCTCGATGCGGATGGGTGGCGCTCCGCCTGCGGCTGGGGCATGGGGGAGGTCGGTGAGCTGGGACTCCTATCGCTGTGCCCCCAGCCCCTCCCCTGGGTGCCCAGATGTGCAGACCAGAGGCCATCTGGGGAGAAGCTTCTCTCCTTCCCCATTCTAGAGGCTTGGAGTGGCTCAGCTCGCCTGGGGGGTGGAGGCGCTTCATTACCCTGGCCCCACTCCCAGGCAACGGACCCACCATCTCCTGTTCCCACGTTCCCAGCACCACTGGGGCCAGGCCCTGCGGGCAGACACCTCCACACAGTTCACTAACGTTTGCCAGACTCGATAGTGTGTGGCTAAAAACCCAGACTCGGGCCAGATTGCCTGGGTTCAAATCCCAGCTCTGCCACTTCCTAGCCATGTGACTTTCGGGAAGTTACTTTACCTGTGCCTCAGTTTCCCCATTTGTAAAATGGAGAGAACAATCACACCTACCTTAAAGGGCGTGGGGAGGATGCAATGAATGGATATGTGTAATTATAACAGGCCTGGCACCGAGGAAGTGCTCAATCTTGCCCATCACTCAGCGACCTGAGCGCTGCTGTCGTGATTTCTGCCATAGAGCGTGCCCTGTGCTACTGATTACTGCGCGACTTCCTTTCCGTGGATTCACTTTAAAAAACCTTAAATCCTTAGCCCCATTATAGGTAATGATTTCTGTGAACTAAAGACAGGTCTGATGTGTTATGTCTTTCCCTAATCTACCACCACTACTGGTAAAGATGTTTATTGGGGTACAACCTAAAACCACCCTCCAGGACCCCCAGAGGTACAGTTCCAGGCTTTAGAGAGCTCCGTGAATTGTCTCTGTAATGAGATAGTTGGGGACGAGGGCTCTACTACCCCCTGCACAGATGGGGACAGTGACAAACAGAGGTGAAGTCCCTGTGCGACATCTCCGAGCGTGGACAGAGGAGCTGGCGCTCAGGCTGCAGAAGCCAGACTCCAAACCCTGTGCTCCCAGGCCCTCGAGAGGGGCGGGAACCACCCCACGTGACCTGGAGTCAGAGGGGCAGTTGTCTCCACGTGCCAAAAAGTGTTTCCTTCCACCCACTTTGTCTCTGGTCTCCCTCCCTTCTTCTCTCCGCCGGCCTCCCAGACCCACTGCAGGGACCCTCACCAGGGACGTGGACAGAGCTTGAGCCAGACGCCTCAATGGTGACCAGGACCGAGGCCTCTAGGGGGCCGGAGCTGCCCACCACACGGCACACATACTCGCCCGAGTCGGCTGGGGACACCTGGTGCAGCCGCAGCCGTGAGCCGTGGGCCTAGATGGGGACAGGACAGAGGAGCGGAGTGAGGTGCCACTCTGGAGTCTTGGAAGGCCTCTGACCCACACCCCACAAGGGCTCCCAGGCCTCGTTCCTGGGCAGAGCTAGCGAGGGCCACCACATCCAGTGGTCGCTCCCCCCATTTCCTGCCCCCCACATACCTGATGGTGACTGGGGAGGCTGCCCCCACGCTTGTGCCACGTGACCTGGGCGTGGGCCTGCCCGGGCACCACGCAGTTCAGATCCAGGGTCTGCCCTTCGGCCACCTGTGACGACGATGACTCGATTCTGATGGGCATGGCACCGCCAGAGACTGGGGCACAGAAGCAGCCAGTCAGGGCTTAGCCACAGTCAGGACTGGGGGCTGGGCTTGGAGGGACATTCAGCCGTAGGAACCCATCCCCCAGGGGAACAACAAGAGTTAACACTTATTAAGGGCTTACAGTATGCCGGGCATTGTTCTACGCACTTTATATGTTTTAACTCACTTAATCCTCACAAAACTCATAAACTTCCTGTGGTGACAGAAATGTTCTTTTATCTGCACTGGCCAAGACAGTGGCCACTAGCCGCACGTGGCTACCGGACACTGGAAATGTCAGAAACAGAATTTTAACATTTATTTAATTTCCATGGCCACAGGTGCCTCGTGGCCACTGCACGGGGAGCGCAGCCCTGTGAGGCCAGAATGGTCGAGATCGCAATGTCACTGGTGAGGAAACTGAGGCTGGGAAGGGGAAGTAACTCTCCAAGGCCCTCAGTGGTACAGGCAGGATAGGAACCTGGCGTCTTCCCACACGGCCCTTGCCCCGACCACCGCCCGGTCTGAGGACACTCAGAGCTCCTTCTTTCCGGGGCTCTGTCACCTGTCTCCTTCGCCACACTCACCAGAGGGGCTGCTGGCGCTGGGGGACACGGAGACCACGATGGAGGCCTCCAGGGCGTCGATGTTGTTGTTGGCCCGGCACACGTACTCGCCCGAGTCAGCCACAGACATTTGGTGCAACCGCAGGCGGGAGCCATGGGCCTGGGCGGGTGGGCAGGGATGGAGGGGAGAAGGAGTCGGGGGGCCCCGGGGTCACCAGCTGGCCCAGGCCTCCCCTGTCAGACCTGCCAAGGCTGCCTTCTGTCTACCCAGTCTGCAGGGGCTTCCAGGGCGTGAGAGAAGGAGCCCATGGGACTGTCCCCACACTCCCCATCCCAGGAGACCAGGGTCCCAGCCCTACAGCCACAGCTGCACGCCGTACCTGGTGTCGGGAGGGAAGGCTGCCCCCACGCTTGTACCACGTGATGATGGCCTGTGGCTGTCCGGCCACCACGCAGTTCAGATCCAAGGTCTGTCCTTCCACCACCGTGGGGGACGAGGACTCGATCCTGATTGGTCGGGTGATGCTGGGCACTGGGGATAGGCGGACGGCCCACACAGCCAGAGTCAGACATCAGTGACAGCTCCGAGGACCTCTCTGCCTCCCCCTGCAGCCGCTTGCCTGGACCCCTGCCCTCTGCGCTCTCACCATGGGAGGGGCCGCTGCCCTGGATGGTGACGATGAGAGAGGTCTCCTGGGAACCGGCACCATTACTGACGTGACACACGTACTCGCCTGAGTCCGCGGGAGTCACTTTAGGGATCCGCAGCCGGGAGCCCACGATCTGGAGGGAGCAGGTGTCGGTGGGTGGGGGCGGCACCGCCACGTCATGGCGCTGCTGCCACCCCCGGACTCTGGGCCCGTGGCCTTCCTGTGGCTCCTGGCAAGGCGTGTTGCCTGTCTCTGGGCAGGCGTGGACGGTGCCTCTGGTCTTTTGTCACCTCTCCAGAAAGCCTGCAAGGCCCTCCCCAGTGTGGACACGGCACCCCGCTGGGGCTCCTGCGGCCTGCGAGCTGCCCGAGGGCAGACGACTGTCTTATTCCATCCGGGATCTGTAGTGTCAGGCACAGGACTTGGCCTGGGGCAGCTTCTCAGGGAAACTCAGCGTCAGTGGATCCAACCGAGGTCCGTAGGACCTAGCTCCGTATCCTCAGCACCAGCACAGGGCCCACCCAGCAAGGCACTCAGTGTTTGTCGAATGACTGAATAAGCCCAGAACACAGTGCTGAGAGCCACCCCCACTTCCCATGAGGGCCGGTGTACCCTGCTTTTGCCCTTCCTGCCTACGGCTGCGTACCTGGTGCCGGCTGGGCAAGCTGCCTCCACGCTTGTACCAGGTGATGGTGTGGGGGGCCTGGCTGGCGACCACGCAGTTGAGGTCCAAGGTATGGCCGTTGGCCAGGGAAGCTGAGGAGGACTCGATACGGACGGGGTACACCACGCTCTGGGCTGGGGGGAGAGACGGAAGGCAGGTGTGGGAGCTGCTAGGGTGGAGTGGGCCCCCAGCAGCCTTCCTCCACTTGCAGGACCCCAAGACACTCACAGTGGGAGGTGCCCAGGCGCTGCTGAATGGTGACAAGGACTGACGTTTCCTGGGTGCCGGAGCTGCTGACCACACGGCACACATACTCCCCAGAGTCGGCTGGGGTCACCTGGAGTAGCCGCAGCCTTGAGCCGTGCACCTGGGAGGGGCAGGATCAGAGCTGGCACTAGGACTCCTGGCCAGGCTCCTGTTCCCTTTCCTGGTCCCCCACCCGGCCCAGCCAGCTCGAGCGTGACGGAAGATCTTCCAGGGAGAACCATCTTCTCCCTTCATTTCCCCTGCCCCGCGTCGGGACCGGGTCTAGCCTGCCACCTCGCCCATGCCAGGGACCACTGAGACTTGGCACCGGGGAAAAGTGGGGCACCAGTGTTCGCTGACGTGGTGCGGGTAGGTGAGGGGGGCAGCGTGGGCCCACTTGATGGATGAGGACACCGAGGGTCGGGGAATTGGGTGACTGGCCTAAGGTCTCACAGCAGGCAGGTGGCAGAGCAGTGTCTGGACTGAAATGTGCCCGAATCCAAAGCCTCAGCTCTGTACGCCACAGTCACACGGTCCTCCGGGCCTTCCTCAGCCCCCACCGCCTACCTGGTGCCGGGCAGGGAGGCTGCCCCCGCGCTTGTGCCACGTGACCTGGGCGTGGGCCTGCCCGGAAACGAGGCAGTTCAGATCCAGGGTCTGCCCTTCGGCCACGTGTGAGGAAGATGACTCGATCCGGACTGGGGGGGTGACCCCAAGTGCTGGGGACAGAGGGCAGAGGGTCAATCCCTGGCTACGAGATGGGAAGAGACGGGGCTACTGGTCTCATGGCAGGAGCAGTCAGAGGCGGGGCCCCTGACCCTGCCATTGCTGCCGTGGGGAGGCCCCACCCCCTGCCCTGGGCTGGGCCCAGCCCGACCCTGCCCCAGAGCTACTCACCAGGCACAGAGCCTGCAGGCTCGATGCTGACCAGGACAGAAGCCTCCAGGGGCGCAGAGCCGCCCACCACTCGGCACACATACTCGCCGGAGTCAGCAGGGGACACCTGGTGCAGTCTCAGCAGGGAGCCATGGGTCTGTCCAGAGTCGGGGGTGAGTCAGAGGGAGCCCCTGTAGGACCCCGGCACCTGCGGCCCTGCCTCACTCTGACCCCCGAGGCCTGCCCATCAGCTCTGGGTCAGTGGTGGGGAAGGGGCACTCTCGTCCCAGAAGTGGGGTGGTGAGCCGGGGGGGCCCTGGTGAATTGGGCACATACTCCTTCCACATTCCATCAATTCCAGACACACATCTCAGTGTCTCTGAAACCACAATGCACCTAGGATGAATAATCTTGCAATTATAAATAGCTTTTTTCATCCTCAGAGGTACATAAAATAATGGTGCATCTTGCAATCAGTGGTATCTTAAATTCTATAAAATACAGTAATAACAATAGCTAATGGTATTTTGGTAATATTGACAGCTTAGAGCACTTTCTATGAGCCTAACCTCTGAGTATTTTGCATGTATATTGATTAATATATTGTCTTTAAAACAATTCTATAAGGTAGGTACTATTGTTACCATTTTAGAGATGCTGAAACTATAGCACAGAGAGGTTAAGTAACTTGCCCAAGGTCACCAGCTAGTAAGTGTTGGAACCAGGATTCATAGCTGGGCTGGCTGGTCCTACATGCTGGGTTCTGACCACTGCGCTACACGCCTGTGCAGTGGGGTCCAAGGCCACCTCTGTCTCAGAGGAGCCTCCACTACCTAGGAGCCACCCCCTCCTCCATGGGCCGGTCTGTCCCCCAGTTCTGTACCTGGTGCCGGGCGGGGAGGCTGCCCCCACGCTTGTGCCACGAGACCTGGGCATGGGCCTGCCCGGGCACCACGCAGTTCAGATCTAGGGTCTGTCCTTCAGCCACGTGTGAGGACGAGGGCTCGATGCGGACGGGCTGGGTGCTGCCAGGGGCTGGCGGATATGACAGTGCCTGGTCACCCCAGTTCTCTGAGGTGGCCCCAGCCTGTCCTCTTTCTGCGTCCCAGCCCAGCCTGGCAGCCCCACTCACGGTAGGCGAAGTTGGCTCCCTGAGTCCTGGTTACTGTGACCCTGATGGAGGCCTCCACGCCGTTGCTGGCCCGGCAGACGTACTCCCCCGCATCGGCGGGCGAGGCCTGGAAGATGTACAGGCGGGAGCCGCGCACCTGGGCAGCAGTGGGCAGGGGCGTGAGAGAGGGGCTTCCTGGAGCCCAGCAGGTGCCCCCTGCACTGCCCCCCTGAGCTGGGAACTGCCAGTCCCCCAGCCCCCACAGCCCCTGGCCACGGCCCCTTCCCACGTTCCTAGCGCTGTGTACCTGGTGTCTGGCGGGGAGGCTGCCCCCGCGCTTGTACCACGTGACCTGGGCATGGGCCTGCCCTGCCACCACACAGCTCAGATCCAGGGTCTGCCCCTCGGCCACTGTGGAGGATGTAGACTCGATCCTGACAGCTGGGATGGGTCCCGGGGCTGTGGGGACAGGAGTGAGGGTAGTATGTGCTCCCCAGAACAGAAAGCAGGAGCCGTCCACCCTGGAGCCAGCGCAGCCTTGGGTTCCGAGGCCAGGCCCATGCTCTTGGGGGCTTGGTGGCCTGAGGCTTGATGTCCTCAGCTCAGCAATGGGCTGAGCCTTGTGGAGGGGAGTAAGGAAGCGAGGGTGACAAAGGTAGTAGGGGCTGGGAAAGAGGAAGAGGAGGCAGGAACAGACAGCGGAAGACTGATGTGGCCAAAGAGATGGGATGATGGTGTTGACTCAGACAGGTAGCATCTGCATGGACAGGGCCCCATGGCCAACTCCCGCCTGGGCCTCCTGCCCAGCACCAGCAACAGGAGTCCCTTGGACCTCACCGCCCTGGAGGGCTTGCTGCCCCCTCAGCTTGCCATGTCACTGGGAGTCACTCACCAGGGATGGAGCCAGCAGGCTCGATGGTGACTAGGACAGAAGTCTCCAGGTGCTCAGAGCCAATGACCACACGGCACACGTACTCGCCAGAGTCGGCAGGCGACACCTGGTGCAGCCTCAGCAGCGAGCCGTGGGTCTGCGCGCAGACGGGGTGGGTTGGGAGGTGCTCAGAGCAGCCCCATCCAACCCCCTCCCCCCCAGCATGCTGGCCCTGGGGCGGCCGTACCTGGTGCCGGGCGGGGAGGCTCCCCCCGCGTCTGTGCCATGTGACTTGGGCATGGGCCTGCCCGGGCACCACGCAGTTCAGATCCAGGGTCTGCCCTTCAGCCACGTGTGAGGAGGAGGGCTCGATGCGGATGGGCTGGGTGCTGCCGGGAGCTGGGGCACAGGGGGGTGCTCAGAGCCTGGGCTCTTGAGTCCAGCCTGCAGCCCTGGGGCAGACAGCCTGGGATGCGACCAGGCCCTAGCTTGGGAGGGCTGATAGGTGGCCTTTCTGGGTTTGGAACCACACTCTTTTGCCTCAATGTGGCCACTGGAATGTGCCTTCTTCTGTCCCCCACCTCTAACTGGGAGCTGGAGACCCATTTGCCCACCCACGACTTCTCGATGACGAGCCCCTGTGGCCTGCAGGGAACTAGAGACCTTTACCGCCCAGGCTGGGCCCAAGGATGCAGACAGCAGTGAGACAACTCCCTTCTGCAGTGTCCGCCACGTGTTTACAAGTGGTTTCCACTGACACCATCTCATTTAAACCACACCATCACCAAGCAGGTGGCTGGCACTGTCCCATTTCACAGATGGGGAATCTGAGGCTCCCGAAGGTAACAAGAGGTTCAAGGCTGATAAAGGGCAGAGTGAGGGTTTGAACCCAGATCAGCCGGACTCCCAGCTCCGTGTTCGGCCTGGACTTGCTGCTGCTTCCTGATGAATGTGGAAACACTACCCTCACACCGGCGCCAGGTAAGTCCCACCAGCCGTGTCCCAGCTTCAGTCCCTTTATCTCCCTGAGCCAGCAGGGAGGGTCAAAGCCTGCCTGGAACGCACCTTCCCTGGGAGGAGAGGGGACATCCTGGGCACAGCCCCTGCCCAGCCCCACCTGGCTCCTCACCTGGGGTGTGGCTGGGGCCCGAATGGGTGCCGCGGAGGACAGAGACGACGATGGAGGCCTCCTTGGGGCCTGACCCGTTCTCCACCCGGCACACGTACTCTCCAGAGTCGGCCGGTGAAACCTGGGGGAGCCGCAGCCGGGAGCCGTGGACCTGGGCCAGGGCAGCAGAGGTATATGAGAACAGGGACGGGTCTGTAGTCACCACTCCCTCTGAGCCTCAGAGATTCATTCAGCAAACCTTGGGGGCTCTGCTGGGAGCTGGGGAGTGCGGGGCAGGGTGCGGCCTCCCCGGGCGTGGGCCCACCCCAGCCAGAGCCCCGCTCCCCAGGCGCCCTGCTGCAAGCTCAGGGACCCTCCTACCTGGGCGTGGGCGGGCAGCCTGCCCCCTCGCCTGTACCAGGTGACCTGGGTGTGGGCCGACCCTGCCACCACACAGTTGAGGTCGAGCGTCTGCCCTTCAGTCACGGAAGGCGACGAGGACTCAATCCTGACTGGCGGTGTGCTGGCGCCTGAGGCTGGGGGAGAGCAGTGTGAGCAGGTCTCGGGGGGAGCCCTGGCAGGCCCCCCACTCCCTCAGCTCCCAGAGGGCCCGCACCTGCGTGGACGACCACTTGGATCCGGGCCTGGGCGGTGCCCGCGGGGCTGGTGGCCACGCAGAGGTAGAAGCCGGCGTCGGCGGTGGTGATGGCTGGGATGAGCAGCGTGGCGATGTCCGTGCGCTCGGACCGCGCCTGCCATGGGGCAGGAAGGGTCAGCCACCCAAGAGGCAGCCTGGCAGGGCCACCGGCGAGGGGGCGGACGGGGCATAAGAGGGAGAGGCAGGCACAGAGCCGGTATCAGCACCCAGGGGGGCAAAACCAGGCAGCAAAGAGGACGCCAGAGGCTGCCTGCAGGGCTGTGTGGCTGAGCAGGCCGCCATCGTGGACGTGAAGGCGGCAGAGAGGACAGGCGGCGCTGGGGCAGGGAGTACGGGGTGCGGGGGGAGGGCAGCCAGCGCTGTGGCCTGGGTGGGCCAGGTCCGCTCACCTGCGGGGGCAGGCTGCCGCCTTCCTTCCTCCAGGTGATGGTGGCGCTGGGCACGCCTGCGGCCCTGCAGTACAGCCTGACCGTGCTGCCCTCCTGCACCTCGGTCTTCTCTGGGCTCACCTGGACCCTGGGCCCGCTGCCCCCTGCGACAGAGCCCATTGAGAACACTGCTCTGCGCAGCCGCCAGGCTCCCGGCCCCCACCCTCAGCCCAGCCCTCTCACCGTGCACGTGGAGCACAGCCCTGGCCACCTGCTGCCCGGCGCTGCTGTGGGCGCGGCACAGGTACTGGCCCTGGTCCGAGGGCTCGGCGGCTGGCAGGCGCAGGATGCCGCCGTGGATTTGTGCCTTCTGAGGGAGCTGGCCGCCAGGGCCGCCTGACAAGGAGACGCGGTGTCAGTACCCACCAGCATGGGCGTCGCCCTGGTGCCTATAACTCCGCAGCCTAGAGTCCTGCCCCTGCCCTCCCACACCAGGACAGCCAGGCCCTGAATGTCACTCCTGCCACGGCCTCACCTGTCCACTCGAGCGTGGGCGTGGGGTTCCCGGTGGCGCTGCAGCGGAACTCGGCCAGCTGCCCGGGCTGCACTGTGAGCTGCGGCGGGTGGATGGAGACCACAGGGGCAGACGAGCTGCCTGAGGCTGACGAGGAGGAGGAAGAACATGCGTCAGGGTGGGGAGTGTTGTCTGACTCATGCCAATGGCCTCCTTGCCGGCTTTCCGCTTCCAGGTTAGCCCCCCATGGCTGTCTGTGCACACGGCAGCCAGAGGGAGCTTCGAAAACATCAATGGGGTCTTGCTCCTTCCCTGCTTAAGACCTGTCCATGGCTTCCTGTTGCTTTTAGCATAAAACCCAGACTCCCTGTTCTCATCCACTCATACCGCGTGCTCTCGCTTCTGCCCGCGTCTTCAAGTTCCTCACCAGCCCTCCTTCCTCACCAGCCCTAGCCACGTTGGTGCCATTGCTCCTCAAACAGGGCAAAACGTTCCTGCCTCAGGGCTTTTGCACGTGCTGCTCCCCCCCCCAGCACTCTCTTCTAGTTCCCTAAGGGCACAACAGGTATCTTTCCTTCAGTCCCAGCTGAGATGTCACCTCCTCAGAGAGGCCCTCCCTGACCACCCATCTAGTGCGGCCCCTCCCCCCACCTCGTTTCCTGCTTTCTCATCATCCTGTTTATCCCTAGCCTGGCACTCATCACAGGTGTGATTATCTTCTTTTTTTTCTTTTTTTGAGACGGAGTCTCGCTCTGTTGCCCGGGCTAGAGTGCCGTGGCTTCAGCCTAGTTCACAGCAACCTACAACTCCTGGGCCCAAGCAATCCTCCCGCCTCGGCCTCCGAGAGTGCTAGGATTACAGGCATGAGCCACCGCACCCAGCCCATGTGTAATTATCTTGGTTTGTTCATTTGTTCCCATGGCTATGGTCTCCCCAGCTAGAACATATACTTCAGGAGGGCCAAGATCCTTTATGTCCTTCTCTCCTCTGCCTCTTCAGAGCCTGCCCAGGACCAGGCACACAGTAGGTGCTCAGAAATGATCAGCTGCGTGAAGAAAGGGTGCACTAGTCCTGGTGGGCATGGGGGAGCAAGCTGGGGGTGGGAGGGTCAGGTGTAGATGGGAGGTGTACCCTGCACGTGCAGTGTGGCCGTGCCCTGGTCCATGGCGAACATGTTGGAGCCGGTGCACACGTAGGTGCCCGCGTCACTCGGCTGCACGTTGCGGATGGTCAGGATGCCGTTGAAATCCATGGCTCGAGTGGGCAGTTTCCCGTTGTGCAGGCGGGTCCACACCAGGGTGTAGGCCGGAGACTGCAGGGCAAGGGGAAGGGGTGAGGGTCATGGGTGGGCTCAGACCCCAGAAGACAGACCCTCCCCATCCCTACTCTCTGCCCTGTGCACCTTGCTCTTGGCTGTGCAGATGAAGGTGACGTCGGCCCCAGGGCGCACGCTCTGGCTCCGCTGCTCCTCCACCGTCACTGTGATGGGCTTGCTTGGAGCCTCTGTGGGGCGGGAAGCCCCCCAGTGAGCTGGCGCTGGCTGGGGCCCTGTCCCGCGGCCACTTTCTCTTTCCCCATCACCCCTTCTGGGCGTCACTGCCTTCCTGGTCCAGCTTCGCTGCCCATCCACCCCTGGCGCCTGCCTCCCCATGCTGGCTGGACCCCGCCCTGCCCGTTCTCCCTGCTGGCACCCGCGGCCAGCGGGATGTGGTTCGGGAACATCACGTACAAATGCACTTGGCTCCAGTTCACGATCACAGACCACAAACGAGCTCCTAACACTTCACACTTCACTTAGCTCCAAGTGGGTCTCCCCGTCTGGTTTGAGTTTCTATCCTCCCAAATAACTATTTCACACCTCCTCCCGTCTCCTCCAGCCTCCCAGCCACTGCCACAGCTGGTGGCTTCAACTCACTCTTGGCGAGAGTCAGGAGTTTTCCCGTCTTCCCGCCTCCCTCCTTCCTGGTCCCTGAAGGATGGGACCCTCCTGCCCCCTCAGTCCCACCCCTGCACCTTCTGAGTGCTGGACCCCTCCCCAGGACTTCTTCCCTTGCCCCTCCATGGGTTCGTTTCGCTCCACAGACAAATGTGTTCTAGAATCTCCCACTTCTGAAATTCCCCCGGACCCCATGCTCTCCCAGCCACCGCCCCCTTGCCTGGCCTCCCCTCAGAGCCAAGACTCTTGCAACGGTTGTCTACACTGGCTGCCCTCCCTTCCCTTCCATTCCCTGCCCCACTCCAATCTGGTTTCTACCCCTTCTCTCCACTGAAAAACACTCATGTCCAAGCATGACCTCCTCCGCCTCCTCTGCCCTCCCCTGCGAGGCTGGAAGCCTTTCCCTCCCGACTCCCCGGGTGCAGCCTCCTCCCCGCTGCTCTTCCTCTCCAACTTGACGTGGTCACTCTGGAGCTCCCTGGGGCTCTGTGCTGGGCCCTGTCCTCCAGCCATATTCTGCCTGGGTGACTTCATCCTGCCCCATGGCTTTAAATACCATTCCTGTGCCAATAGCTTCCAAATTGATTTCTCTGGCTATGGCCTCCTTCCTGAGTTCGGGCTCACATGTCTACACGCCTGCCTGATGGGCCCACTTAGATATCTTCCCAGACAGCCCCGACTTCAGCAAGTCCAAACCGAACTTGCAATTCTCTCTGACCTCTTTGCAGCACGAGCTGGGGTATACATACCCAGCCCCCTAACCCTAACCCTAACCCTAACCCAGGGCAGGGGCTCCAGGGTGCGCGTCTTACACTGGCTCTCAGGGCTTTCTCGCCGCATTAAACAACAACTGCTCATGGTGGAAATGTGCTTGATGACATGCCTTTGTTGGATGCCTTCCCTTCCCGTCTCTCCCTCCCTCCCTCGGCTGCTTGCACGCACATCCTTGTTTCAGGCTCTGCCTTCGAGGAAGCTTGAATGAAGACACCCTCCCACTGGAGCCTCCTTCATCTCAGTCAATAGCACCCCGTTTACCCAGTCGCCAGAATCCAGCTCCCTGGGCACCGTCCTTGTCCTTCTCCCTCACGGACCACAATCAAGTCCTGTTGATTCTGCCTCTCCCCACCTCCATGGCCTCTGCCCTTGTCCAGACAACCGCTACCCCCTCCCAGCAGGCGAAGGCACCGTCTGCCTGGGTCTGCAGGCTGCAGCCCAGCCTGGGACAGGCAGTCTTGCGGACAGGGCCAGCGGGGACTCACCAGTGACCAGCAGCTCTGCCCGGCTGGTATTGACGTGGTGGAGGCTGCGACAGGTGCAGATGTAGACGCCGGCATCCGAGGGCTGGACGCTGGGGAAGTGGAGCTCAGAGCCTGGTGGGAGGGGGTGCGAGCCTGTGAGTGCAGCTGTGCCCCTTCTCCCATCCAGCCCCGCTGTGGTGGCTCAAGGGGCTGAGGAGCCTGGGGCCATGGGTACCTTGATGTCGCTGCTGGGTGCTGCTGGGCAAGGGCCGCCCATCCTCACGGGACCAGTAGAAGTAGTGGGGTGGGCTCCCGCTGACCTGGCACCGCAGGGAGTGGGGGCCGCCTTGGGGCACGATGCTCCGGGCAGGATGTACCTGGACCACCAGGGGGGCCTGGTTTGCTGGGGGTGGGGTGGGACAGGAGAGGCCAGTCGGGCAGGAGGCCCCAGCATGCAGCTTTGTCTCACACATCTCTGCTCTCCCAGAGACTGGGGTGCCCCACCCTCAGCGTTGTCCCCAGACCTAGTATCCCCCAAACTGCCAGGCTCCCTGCCTTGCCCATCACCCCCATCCTGGGCCATGGTCCCACTTACTCTGTGGCACGCACCGGCCCCCTCGCACGTTAGGATTACCCACGTAACCTGGGGCACACCTGCAAGGGGGACAAGGACAAGCTCTGTCAGGCCCCAAGGATCCCAGTGCCTCATGGCGTACTTGGGGAGCCAAAAGCTTGGCTGACTGCCCCATGTGGGGTGAGCAGACTCAGAGTTCTTGAAGCACTTTGGGGACCAAAGAGGCCCCAACACAGGGCATGGGTGAGCTGAGAAAGGAGAATGTAGGGGAGTGTTAGCAGGTTCACTAATGAGGGAGGTAAATTATTCTCCAGGGAAACATTCATTCAATGAATGTTTATTAAGCAACTAGTATGTGCCGTGCTAGGTGTTGGAAATACAACAATGAACATGATGAAATCCCTGGTCTTGTGAAACTTACTAGTTGGGAACCCAATGTGGAAATGCAAAATGAGAGTGAGGGGAGCATTATCAGGGCTGTGAGAGCCCAAAGGGGGGCATTCATTCAGCCCTGAGAATCAGGGGGGCTCTCCAGAGGATGGGACTTCTGAGCTGTTGTATTACCTCGGAGCAGGCTGCACTCTTCTTTCAGAGAGCTTATCATGGTTTGCAAACGCATATTTGCAAGATTACTCTTTTCCTGTCTTGTCTCCTATTAGAGGCGGTAGACTCCATAACGGCTGGGATGGAACCTGCTTTGGTCACCGCTTTATCTCCAACACCCCAGCAGGCTGCAGGGCACACAGCAGATGCCGGATAAAGATGTGCCAAGCGAGTGAGTAAAGCCGAGTCTTGAAGGCTGAGCAGGAGTTAGGAAGGGGAGGTTTGGGGGTGAAGAATGTTCCATGCAGAGGGGACAGCACATGCAAGATCTGAACATCAAGAATTTGCAAAGAGAAGTTGGGCGTCAGACGTGGGATGAGAATGGCGCACGGTGAGGATGCCTAAGGAGCTTGGGCTTGTTCCAAGGGCAGCGTGGAGTCTTGGAAGGGTTTTGGGCCGGGAAAGAACATAATCCTAGTAGAGACTTTTCTGAGCGACGCCATTCGGGCTCTCATCTAGGAGTCCGCCATTTGTCCTCCACCCTTCCCTCCTCCTGTCTGTAAACTCACTGCTCACAGTACTGGCCGGCGTAGCCGGGTTCGCAGGCCGTGCAGCGGTACCCGCCGGCTCCCAGGCTCTCACAGGTGCGGGAGAACCTGGGGTAGGGGAGGCAAAAGTCAGGTCCTAGGAAGCCCGCTCCCCATCTTGCTCCTCCCATGCCTGCCCCAAAAGCCGATGCAATGCCCTCCATCGCCCAGTGGGATCTTGTCCTTGGGCCTTGAACAAGGGCACCCACATGTTCTCTGGGTTGGTCAGTGGGCAGGCACAGGGCTGGCAGTCCTCAGGCGTCCCGGCCGTGGCATCTCCGTAGTAGCCAGGTGCACACAGCTCGCAGAACTCCCCGGCAGCGTTGTGCTGGCATTGCTGCAAGGCACAAGGATGTTAGACAGCAGCCATTTGGCAAAATTTACCAAAAGCCTTTCAATTCTGCGATCCCTTGATCTAGAAATTCTAAGTTTGTGAACTTATCTTAAAGAAATAATCATGGAAGGGCACAAAGATTTCATCATGGGGATATTCATCTCAGTGATGTTTATTAAAGCAAAATGCTGTAAACAAACCCAAACATCCATGAGTGGGGAACTAGATAAATTAAAGGTACATTCATCCAAACTGCTATCAAAAAAGATGACATTGATTATATTTCTTATATTTTTCTACCTAAATACCTATAATATCAAAGGAAAGTGAAGGTATACACCTGGATATTTGGGGGCAGAGATTTACCATAAACCACATGTGAGTTACACAGTCTCCTGCGAGGAGATCCATGTTTGTTGTAACAACAGAGCGTGTCCTTGCTCCACGTTTAGCTTGTGGCCCTGTCAACCAGCCGGCCCCTGACGTGTCCCCTCGAGGCTATACAGACACTACTCTGACAAGTCCAGGTATAAAAAAAGACTTAACGATATAGAAAGATGTTCAGGAACTAATAAGGGGAAAAAGCTGATTACCAAACACGACGATTTTATGTTAACTTGGAAAATGGAAAGTATATTAATGTGTGTACATATTTGCCCAGAAAGGGAGCAAGAGAACTCACTCTAAAGTTGACAGTCATTCCCCCAGGCGTAGGATTACAGGGGATTTTTATTCTCTTTTTGGGTTCTCTCTGTAGTCTGACTTCTCTACAGAGAATATGTGTCACTTTGGTGATTAAAAATATTAATAGCAACACCGAAGTTTTCTTTACAAAGAAGGATGTATCTCCATAGCTCTGGACACCCCACCATGCCCAGTGACCTCACCTGCTGACCTAGGTGCTCCAACCCACAGGCCGTGCCCCATGACCTCGCCCCTGGATCTAGGTCTACCTTCCTGGCCCTGTTCCCACACCCAGGCCCAGCTGAGATGACCCCCTGCCCCAGCCTTGCTTGCAGCTCACCGAGCAGGCACCGGTCTCCGGGTGGCACAGGTCTGAGTGGCCATTGCATTCGCACAGCTCACAGTGGCCAAGGTAGAGCCCGCTCCCAGTGCGCGTGTAGCCGGGGGCGCAGTCCTGAGGGCAGAGAGGAAGGTCGGTCTTCGATCCCAACAGGTCCTGTCCCGAGTCAGCAGCCCGGAACCCCTCCCCTCGGGTGTGGGCTGGAGCAATCTGTGCTTCTGTGTGTCTGCCTCTGGTGGGCACTCGGAGGGCGTAAGCTAGGTCTTAACCACTGGAGAGCACAGCCCATGCTGGGGGCAGTACCCCCCAGTGGTTAGGACATGCTGGGCTTTGAAGCCAATCAGACCTGGCTTCAAATGAGTTTCTGCCACATGTGTGCCTTGGGCATGTGTTAAAGGGGATAATTGCACATATCCCAGGGGTGTTGGGAGGAACACACGTGACGACGCAGGTGCCAGGGTCATCGCAGTTCTGATAGTAATCGCAGGCCGTGGTGATGCCAGCTGATCAGCTTGCTGATGCAGCCGTGCCTGCGCAAGGTGGCTGGGCCGGCCACATGCTCACCTGGCAGGACAAGCCGGCATAGCCCGGGGGGCAGCGGCACTCCTCCACCTCGAGGGCCCGGGGTCCGACCGAGGGCCCAGGCTGGGCGACCTCCAGGCTGACCGCGCTGATGCTGGCCGCCAGCGGCACCGAAGAGAACGTGGCCCGGACCAGGAGCTCGTCCAGGTCAGCCAGAGCCATCAGCAGGTGCTCCCGCGTGGCCGGCTGCCCATCGGGCCGGCGCCAGAACTCCTGCGGAGGGGGACAGCAAACATGGGCGAGGCAGGAGTGGGGGGCTCAAAGCCAGGCACCAGATCAGGGTGGAGGGCGGGGTGGGGTCAGACGGTGTGGCCAAGTGCCCCTCACCTCTCGGAAGACGATCTCGTAGCTCTTTCTCTCAGGACCCTGCACCGCTGGCTGGGAGGCCACCAGCATGATGTTGTTGCCCTGGGGAGACACCAGGGGAACTGAGGGGCTCTTGGGGGTGAAAGGGGCGTCCTCCACCAGTCCCAGCCGCCCACCTCTCTGCTTGAGCAAGCTCATGTGCCCAAAGGAGTCAGACACTCCTCCCAGCAGCTGGACCTCTGCTTGGGAAGTGAACACCCAGGCCGTGGGGCCGGGGTGTGGGCCTGACCCCCAGCCGGTGCTGGGTCAGCTGAGTACTGGACTGAAAGGACAGACGCTGAGGGTGCCCCTGGCTTCCATCTTCCCCTTCTGCCCACTGGCGTGGAGTCCGCATACTCACTGTGATCTGGACATCGGGGTCCGAGAGCGGGCTGCCCTGAGGCCCTGCCGTGTAGGAAAGTGTGTACCGCAGCTTCCCGCCGTAGGCCGCCACCTGCAAAGGCAAGCCCAGCGGTCACGAGGTGACATGCCCTCCTCTGGGCTGTGAGTGCTTGACCAAACAGGTGGGCGAGGAGCCTCTCGAGACCTTGATGCACCTGTGCTGTGCTCCCCTCTGCCCCAACCCAAGAGGCCAGGATGCCCGGACTGTGGTTGCCCGGCAAACAGGACACCTCTCAGTCCTCCGCCGTCAGCCGTGGTGGTGACGACCCTGAGCAGGCTTGTTCTGTTCTGTGTGGTTCCCCATTCCCCACTGCCCAACGGTCCCAGCACACGAGCTCTCCCTCCCTTCCATTTACAGGAATTTCCCCTAAAGCAGACAAGGGTAGTGACAGGGACTGTCACGGGGAGGCTGCAGAAGGTTGGCAAGTTCTCGGCCACGGGGTGGAGCAGAGGGTGGCCCCTCGGAGGCCTCGCCTCCTGGGCAGGAGGTTTTGTCTGCCCAGAATCCAATCCCTCCTTGCTGCAACCACAGAACAACTTCCCCCACACGCAGGCCGCGTGGTTTGGGGGGGCCCACCCCCCCGACAGTGGAGACGTGAGCCGGGCCTGGCCAATCTGCGTATCCCACCACTGCCCCCTCAGGATGGACAAGTGACCCAGGCACTTCTGCTCTTTCTACTGGGACAGAGAAACTCAGACGAGAAGCTGGAGAGCGGCGCCAACAGAGACAGAGCCCTAAGGAGCCCGGACCCAGCCACGACTGACACCACACGTCCTCGGCCCTGCGACCGCATGAGCCAATGGGGTCTCTGCTACAGACGGGCCGGCCAGACTTGGGTGTTCTGTTGCTCATGACTGAAGAGTCCCTATGTGTGTCGCAGGGGCTGTCACACCGGCAGCCGAGGCCCCAGCTCTGCCCCGCGGGACTTTCCCTTCCTCTGTCACCAGGGCCGACGTCCAGCTCAATACCGCACTGCGTCAGGCTGTCCCCATCTGTCCCTTTGTGTGCTCGTTCAGCCGGTATTTATCAAACACCTACGGCCTGGGTACCAGGCCCTGGGCTACGTGGGCCTGAGGGATGTTTTCCACAAGCTCAGGGTGTGGAAAGGAATTCAGGACATAACCAGAAAACCATGAAACAACAGGTTTCCTGTTTGCTTTGGATGCCAGCAAGTTCACAGCCGTGGCTGGGACCAACTTTCTAGCAAGTTGCAGGCACGTACAGCACCGTGGTGAAGGGGCAGACTCCACAGCCCGAGAGACCTGGGTTCAAGGTCCAGCTCTACGACCTCGGACAAGGCACTTAACCTCTCTGAGCCCTGCTTTCCTTGTACGGAGACGGGAGTAAAAGTCACGGCTACTGTGAAGGGCGCTGTGAGGATTGGGGAACACGGGACATGTAGAGTGTCGCACTCAGCACAGCACCGAGCGCTCCGACGCCCGCTGACCCCGTGCTGCTTCCAGCCCTGCCCCGGCTCTGGCAGGTCCACCCTCCCCCAGCCCGCGCCCTGACTGTCCTACTTCTGAGTGTTACTTTATCACGCACTGTCTGCATTCTTAAGGGGCACCCCCAACTGCTTTGGAAGCAAGAAGGAGGCAGCATTGACACGCGTACTAATGCCAGAGTGGCTGCCGCTGACGGCAGCGACACTGCTGGTGTGACAGGAGCGACGATCTGACGAACGGGGGCCGGGCGGCCGGGGCCCCTCCCACCCGCACGCTGGTACAGCACCCAGGAAGCCTAGTGAATGCTTTCGGAACGGATGCGCGCAGTACCAAGACCTAGGCCGGCGACCTGGACTCGGGTTAAGGGAGCCCAGAGTAGAGAGAGAGAGAAATGCTCCAGGTGAGACAGCCCCTCGGCCAGGAGCCAGGGGCAGGGGCTGGCGGAAGGGCAGGAGCAGGGCTGAGTTCAGTCTCAGCTGTGCTTTGACCTGAACGTGGGACCCCAGGCAAGGCCCTCGCACCCTCCCCATGGGCCTTGGTCTACCCATTTGTGTCATAAAAGGCTTCGACGAGGGCTCGCTAATATCGTAGGATTCTATGGCACCCCCAACTCCCTATTACCTTGTCCCCCAGGAAGGCCTGGGGCAGCTGCCAATAATAGAGGCTTCCGGGAAGCAGAGAGAAGCCTTCGTAGGACAGAGAGAACTAGGACAGAAGGACAGGCAGTGAGAGCTGAGGGGGTTGGGGGGTGGGGACAACAGTGCAGAGACAGTCCCCATAGGGGTGGACAGCCACCCAGGGGAGGCTTGGCAGCAGGGCAGAGGGACAGAGCACCCCACCCAACAGCGCAGGTCCCGGCCCTGTTCTGTGACAACCTCCTCCCCGCTCTGGACCCGGACACCCAGCTGCTCCCCCTGGGCGTGGTCTGGGTCCATCTCTTGCGGACCCCAATGTTTGTGTGGCACATTGGTAAACATTTTAAAATTGAGCAGCTCTTTTAATGTGTATATCATCGATTTAAAGGAAAATGCGAAGTTGGTAGTCTAGGTAGTGCGAAGAATTGTGAAGTTGGTTCAGAAATGACTGGAGGCTAGAAAGCAAGGTGGGTGGGGGTCCCTTGGTGAGTGACTTGGCACATACCTGAGAGCCTGCTGGGGAAGACAGAGAAGCCGAGGAGGAAGAGGAGGAGGAGGAGGAGGAGGAGGAGGAGGAGAAGGAGGAGGAGGGGGGAGCCGCTCTCAGAGCAGCTGCATGCTGGGTATGGGGGGAGAGCCCCCCGGGAGGGGGTTGGGGGTGGGCAGCAAAGCTGGAAAGGAGCTGCCAGATCTCAGCATCCATCCGCCTCTGGGCCTCGTCCACCTGGGGGACCGGGAGAGGAGGACAGAGGAAGGGAGCGGAGAGGGACAGAATGGATGTTTGTGAGCATTTGCCGGCCCCAGGATGCACCCAGGCTCAGCCAGCTGTCCCTCTGTGCCATCTGTTCTGGCCCTTGTACCCACTGCCCTCTTGCTCCTCCTGAGCCAGGTGGGGGTATCCTGGGCTGGGCTTAGCTGCCTACAGGCTGTGACTGTTGGTGGAAGCCCTGCAGAGGGTGCCCAGCAAGGGGGGCAGATAGCTCTGCCCTGCCAAGGCCAGAGTGCTGGAGGCAGCCCCAGTAGCATCTGTGGCGGGGAGGCTGCTCCCCGGCCTGACTCTCCGTGTGTGCCCTGGCACTAGCCCAAGCCATTCATGCTCTGGAATGTTTCCCAAGGGCAACACCGAGTGGACTGGGCACCAGGCCGGGCCTGGGCTGGCATGGGGGAAAATGGCCCAGGAGGGCCAGGGCCTTGGTTCAAGGCTCCTGCTTGGACTACGCTCTCTGGTCTCCTCCTTGGGGCCCCAGACACAGCCTGTCCCGGCCAGGCCCTCGGTTACCTGTGATGCCCGCTGTGCCCGGGCTCTGCCCTCTGGGGGCCCCAGGATCCTCCCAGCTGTCACGGCTGCCCGCAACTGCTCCTCTGAGAGGGATGTGCGGTTCTGATGGGATGGAGGGCACAGGCCAGCTCAGGCCTCCCGGGGTCCTCTACCCACGGACGTGGTGGCCAGAAAGGCCCACACTGATTGGGAAGAAAGATGCATGCTCCCCCCTCCAGGATGGCACTCGGGGGTTCACTCCAGGCCCTTGGGGGCATGCGCACACAGGGGTTAATGGTGGTTGCTTAGGAGGCAGCGCGAGGGGAACCCGGTGGGCCAGATACAGTCATGTGGATTAGCATCGAGTTAGTGTCCCTACTACCTCGGTCACCATTCTGACCTTAGACGGCTGGCACCAGGACCAGACCACACAGCCCTCCTGGCATCGCAGGGCTTAGGCACAGCAGTGCCCTGACCCTGGGGGCCGCGGGTCACCGCCTGGGTTCATGCAGATCCCAAGGCCACACCGGGCTCAGGGCGCCTGAGAATGCACCATGCTGCGTCACACCAACGTCACACTCACATCCCGCCGGGGCCTACCTGGTGAGCCCGGCGCAGCCGCGCAAAGTATGCCTCCCTCTGCGGGGCATGGGGAGCACCGGGAGAGGAGACAGAGACAGGTCAGAGAGCTGCAGGACAGGGCGGCGGGAGGCCAGGACAGGAGCAGCCCGAGGAGGGAGAAGGGACCAGCCCTGGGAGAGCCCAGGGTATGTGGCTCTGTCCTTTCGGTGCCCCAATCCCTGGCCCTCGAGACGAATCTGCTGGAGCGCTGGCCTCGGTCAGCAGCGACCTCCTATTGTCCAGCAGGGGACTCTCCCCGGGTACCACCAGGTGGCCGAGGCTGCTCGAGGAACACACTTGGGCAGCCTGCCCTGGAGTCTAGCCCTGAGACCCTGCCCCAACACCGTCACCATCACCTTCCCCCCAAGACCGTGCTTGGGAGCCCCAAAGCCACGTTCACCTGTGACGAGTGCAGTATTCTAAGGGCGGCCTCTGACCTGCACTTGAATCCTGGCATTGCCACCTACGAGCTGTGGGACGTTAGGTAAATTACCCAACCTCTCTGGCCTTGGTTTCCTCAGTTATGAAACAGGCAGCAGCAGTACCTGGCTCACACAGGTTTGAGTTGTGACGTGGAAAGTGCTTGAACAATGCCGAGCACGTAATGAGAGCCTGTAAACGTGACCTATGGGAATTCTCACGTCCAGCACCAGGCCCAGAGCCAGCGACGGGAATGAGTGAGCAAACGAATGACACGGAAACCGTGTTTCACGCGTCCTTGTGTTCCGAGGGCCTCGCTCAGGCCCTGTTTGTTGAATAACTGCACAAAAGCTAATAATCATTAACAGTTGAACCCTCACGTGCCAGGCACGAGCTCCCATCCTCCCAGCGCCCTGGAGTTGGGGTTTATGATAAGGTGTCCAACCGGCAAGCCGCAGAGCTGGGATTCAGACCAACATCTATCGGACCCCAAAGGCCACACGCTTCCCCACGATATGGCACAACACGGCGGACGCCTGCCTGCTGGCCGAAACCACGCACAGGTGACCCCGGTGCACAGCACAGCAGGGGCCTGGCTCAGGGCTGGCGCTCGGGGACGGTCTGCAGCCCCCGCGGCACATCACACCTTGTCTCCCTGGTACGGCTCCGGCAGCTGCCAGTAGAAGGACTCGTGGCCGAGGTGGGCGAAGTTGCCAAAAGACAGCTGGGCACCCTCGGGCACAGGTTCCACGGTGAAGCCTCCTGTCAGGCGGCTGTTCCGCTGCGGGTTCACCAGGGCAAAGCCTTGGAAGTCCCCAGGGGCAAAGTGGGTGGAGATCTGCCAGTGGAGGGAGGACAGGGTGTCAGCCTGGCACTGGGGCAGGTAACTTGGTGGGGGACGAGGCACGGGAGGGCGCGAGGGTGGGTAATGGGGGCTTGCTGAGATCAGTGCTCGGGGAGAATTAGAGGGGGCACGGGGAGGGTATTAGGACGGGGTGAAGGCCGCTGGGCTCAGTGCTGAGACGGGCAGTCATGGGGGCGGTGGGGGCCAGGCTTGCCCCATGAGGAGCCAGGGAGTGCCAGGCCCACCCGCCCCAGTGCTGGGGCGACACAGGCTCTCACCAGGTGGCGGGTGTAGGAGGAGCTGGCGCACTGCTGGGTGACACCCATGCAGAAGCAGGGCAGGCAGCCGTCGGGGTTGCTGGCACTCAGGTGGAAGTGGTGGGGCCGGCAGTGGCTGCAGGTGAGGCCTTCCACCTGGGCCTGGGTGGATGGATAGATGCAGGCAGGTAGTTGAGTGGGGGTCCTGCACCCCCAGCAGCCTAGGCCAGCCTTCCCTGCCACTTCCGGCAGTTCTGGGCAGCCCCGGCCCTCCCCCGCCCTGCCCAGGCCCCAGCTCCTGTCAGACGTTGCCTGATTTCCCTCCAGGCCTGGGCGGCAGGCAGGGCGGGCCTCCCAGAGGGCAGGGGTTGGGACTGACCTTGCACTGGCACTGACCAGCGGCATCACACTGGTTGCCAACACTGCCCTGGGGGTCGCAGCCACAGCCTATGGGCTCTGGCGTCTGGCCATCTCCTGCGGTGGAGGAAAGCCACGGCTGGAGCCCCAAATGCACTGCCAAACACCCCCATTCCCAGCACTCTCTGAGCACCCAGCTCACCACTGAGGGGAGCATTTATTTTTGACGTGGGCACTCTACACTCTCACGGCAAGCACTCGGAGGTGGTGGGGGCTGTTCGTAACCCCATTTTACAGATGGAAAAGCTGAGGCTCAGGAAGGTACAGCCAAAGGAGAACAAAGCCCATCCCAGCTTCACTCCTAGGAGAGACTGGGCAGCCAACCCCAACGATGTCCCCAACCCTACTCACTTCGGCACGGCTGGCCCTGGCTGGGGTTTCCATGGTAACCTGGGGCACACCTGCAGAGAGAGAAAGGCTCTGATGAACTTCCGATGAAGGAGCAGAATCCCAGGACTGTGTTGGGGCCCGTGTTGGACTCAAGGGCCTCGTGCGCTGGAGGAAACCGCAGCCTGACTCGCCCGTTTGACAGCCGGGGAGACAGTGGGGGAAGAGCAGGGACGTGCCCTGGACCTCACGGCCAGTGAGTTAGCGCTATCGGGCCTCGAGCCAGGACCTTTGGCAAGCATGAGGGGTTTTGCCGGAAGACTCTGGCCTGGCTGGGGCAGGGGGTCCTGGGGGCTCGAGGGGAACCATGGGCCAGGATGTCTGAGGGTCTCGCATGCCAGACTAGAGGCTGAGGCTCCCAAGCATTACACTGGGCCCCGTGTAAGAGTGGATGGGAGGGCTGGGCCCGGCCCGATGACTCTAGGGGCGGGCCCTCCACCCGCCCCCACATTCCCCGCCATCCACCTTACCTCTCACAATGCCGCCCGCTGTGGCCCGGGGAGCAAGCGTCACAGGTGGGGTGGCCGTCTGTGTCCAGAAAGCAAGTGTGGGCAGCCCTGAGAGTGTGGGGGGCAAATTTCCCATCAGAAAGGCAGCGGCTCTTTCTTCTCCCCTGACCCTTCTTCAGGTCCAGGGAGAAGGGAGGGGTAGGGGGCATGTGAACTAATGTGTCCCAAGTGTCCCCTGTGTGCCAGGCACTGAGCTAAGGACCTCATTCAATTCTCACACTAGGGGCCAAGGTGGGTGGCATACCCCCATTTCACAGATGAGGAAGTCGAGGCCCTAAAAGTGACACATTGAGGCAGGGTAAGGCCAGGACTTAACCACTGCCTCGCAGAAGGGCCCGGGAAGAAAGGAGCGTGGGAGAGGGTGGTGGACGTTTCAGGGAAGGTCAGACACGGGCAGGGACGCACTGGCCAGCAGCGGGGGCTCCATAGCACGGGCACAGTTGGCAGTCCTGCGGTGTCCCCCGCTGGGCGTCCCCGTAGTATCCCGGCTGGCACTGCTCACACCGAGGGCCCTCCGTGTGGTGCTGGCAGCCCTGAAGGGGCAGAGAGTGGGTTGAGACTGGGCCCCTGGAGGCCACAGATCCCTGGGGTGGGAGGAAGGAGGCCACCACTCACCTGGCAGGCGCCTGTTTCAGGCTCGCACACCTCCGAGTGGCCGTGGCAGCTACAGCGTTCACAGGTGCCCAGGTAGAGGCCGCTGGGCATGCGTGTGTAGCCTGTGTCACAGTCCTGGGGGCAGGAAGATGGCAGTGGGAGGGGCTTTCTGGACAGGGACCGACCTGGGCAGGAGTACCGGGTGGCCAAGGCTGGGGTGGGTCTGGGCAGGTGGGGAGAACTAGTGGAGGAGGGCCTGGGAGCACCTTGGAGGGAGCTGGCTGGACGGGGCCCAGGGCTCACCTGGCAGGATGGGCCACGGTAACCGGTTGGACAGGTACACTGCTCCACTTCCAGCGCGGGGTCCTGGCCGGTGTCCTCAGGCACAGCCACGTCCATGCTGATGCCAGAGACCCTGGGCGTGACAAGACCCACTATGAATGAGCACTTACTCTGGGCCAGGTAGGCCTGGAGGCCCATGCTGGGGGGATCTCATTAGTCCCCCTGACAGCCCTGTCCAGAAGCCCCCTGCTGTGAGGGGCATGGCGAATGGCTTACACCTGCAATTTTCTCCAAAGGATTACACTTCTGCACCCAGAGAGGTTATACCACCTGCTCCCCAGGGTGCCTGGGGGCTGGCAGATACAGGGTGCAAAAGCCCATCTGCCTCAAAGTAAGGTGACTTTGCAGCGCTATCTGCTCTCCAGAGGTCCCCGTGGGATGAGGCTGAGGCTCAGCTTGACCCAAGACCACATCCTTGCTTGACCCCTTCCCCGCCCCACGTCCCTCCCTCCCCTACAGGTCCTCCTGTGAATCATGTGTGCCCCAGGCCCCCTCTCAGGCTTCGCTTCTAAGGAACCTGAGAAAGGCCCTGAGAGGGAGGCATTGTTACAATGGCCATTTTACAAAAGGGGAAAATGAGGCACAAAAAGGCCACACAGCCCGTAAGTGGCAGAGCTGGCAATGTGGCTGCAGCGCATTGCACTGCTCAGACTGGAGCCCCCGCCCGACCCCACTCCCACCGCCCTGCCCCGGCCCCAGACACCTGCTCTCAGCGGGGCGCTGGGTGTAGGATGCCCGGATCAGGAGGGTATCGATGCCCGCCAGCGCCATCAGCAGGTGCTCCCGCGTGGCTGGCTGCCCGTCGGGCCGCTGCCAGGCTTGCTGCCAAGGAAAGGACACATGTGCTCAAACATCCTGGGGTGTCGACGCCCCTGAGTGAGAGGGGCAAGGGCCTGCCCCCGCCCTACCCCTGGGATGGACTACTGGGACTGCGCTGCTCACCTCCCGGAAGGGCACCGTGAAGGAGCTGGGCTGGCCGGGGCTGGGCTCCTGGGAGCTGTGATGCTCCAGGACGATGCCGTTGCCCTGCAACACCACCAACGGCTGCCCGCGCAGGGCCGTGGAGCCGGGCTGGGGCTGCTGGGTCACTGTGAAGCGCAGCTCTCCTCCGTAGGAAGTGACCTGGGAGCCGGGGTGGACAGGCGCTCAGCAGAGGCCCGCGGTCGGGCCCGGTCGCTGCTCCAGCCGCCTTCTCCACACACAGCATCTCGTCACTCTCTCAAGGTACCACGACACTCCTGCTCCCAGGCCTTTGCCTGGGCTCTTCCTGCTGCCCGGAGTTCCCTTTCCCTTCCCACCCCCTACCCACCTTGTCCCCCCGGAAGCGTGAAGGGAGGCTCCAGAAGTAGGGTCCAGATAGGAGGCTGTGGAAGGAGGAGAAAACCAGCTCCCCCGGCGTCAGCGAGTGGATGCCCTCGGTGGTGGTGTGGGTGCCTGCGGCATTGGTCAGGCCGAACTGAGCAGGCGGCTCGGAGGCCCCAAGCACCTGGGAGCGGGAGAAAGGGCTGGGATGGGGGCCACGGCCTGGGGCTGGTGCTAGGTTCATCCAGCCCTGGCTCGGCAGTGCTACCACCTGCCTGCCCGCCTTGCCTAGGTACCTGGGCGCGGCTCCAGGAAGAGCTGGTGCACTGGCGACTGACACCCATGCAGAAGCACTTGAGGCAGCCGTCGGGGTTCCGGTCGCTCAGGTGGAAAGAGCCATCGGCACACTCGTTGCACAAGCGCCCCACCACGTTGTTCTGCAGGCACAGAGCTGGGAGCTGCAGGATAGCCCACGGGAGGGGCTGCCTGGAGCTTCTGGCTAAATCTGCCCACAGTCTAGATGGGGACCCAAGGCCCAGGGAACCACTGAAAGAGCACGCGTATGAGGCATCACTACCATCTGAACAATAATTCCCAGTCAATGAGGGCTAATGCAACCATTTTCCCCTTTTCTCTTTGGCTGCCGGGGGGCTCACAAGTAAATTTAGATTTGAAATATAGCAATTTGATGAAAATAATTACTGCTACTAATTATGAAGTGTTTCATGCACTGTGCTAGTTGCTGTTCAACCATCAACTCATCTAACTCTCCTAAGTACTTTGAGAGGAAGGTGATGTGTCCATCCCTCACATGAGGAAACTGAGGCATAGGGACGTGAAATGAGTTGCACAAGGTCACTCAGCTTGCTCATCCACTCTGCGATTTAAGATCAGGAGTGCCTGACTCCAAAATATGTCTAGTTCTTTTTTCCACGGACACTTGATTCTCCCGTTCTTAATGCAAATGATTTCCCTTCTCTGAGCCTTCATTTCCTCATCCACACACTGGGGATGCCAATGCCTGCAGCCTGTGTCCACGTGGGAACTGACAAAGTGTGGTCAAAGCGAAGGCACAATGCAGACACAAAGGCCGCACAAAGAGTGACTGGGACTGGAACTCGGGTCACCTGACTCCCTAACGCATGCTTTTTCCCAGTATCGGGCCAGCTTTCACGGTGTGGGAGACCAGCCAGCTAGGCCCACCAACCCCTGGCTAGGACAGCACCCTCTGGCCAAGGAGCTATGGAGAGAAGATGGAGCCTCCTTCCTCCTTCCTCCCTCTCCCCGGGTGGGGACGCCATACATACCTTGCAGCGGCAGGCCTCCCCAGAGGTCCCCATGCTGCCTCGCTCATCGCAGCGCACAATCTCCTGGTCTGGGGCACAAAGTGGGTGTTGGCCGGGCAGGCGGGAATGGGATAGACAGAGGGACAGAGGAGGGTGCTCCCCCAGTGTCACAGGCTGAGGCAGGGAGGGAGGGGGCCTGGTGGGCAGCCCAGGGAGGTGCTGGGGGAGGGCGGCTGCGATACTCACTGGTGGGCCTGCACTTTCCGCCCGGCTGGATGGGGTTGCCCTCGTATCCGGGGGCACAGCTGGGGGAGTGACAGAGGGGGCTGTCAGGGGCACTTCCGCGGCCCCACCTGGTACAGCCCGCTTCCCGCAGCCCCTGAGGTTCTCCCTCACCTCTCACAGCGGCGACCCGTGTAGCCTGGGTCACATGCGTCACATGTGGCTTGGCCATCTGTATCCAGGAAGCAAGTGTTCGAAAATCTGTGGGTACCGAGGGTGTGGGGCAGGGTTGGGGTCAGGCCGTACACTCCCACCCTAGGCAATGACTCCTGTCCACACCGTCTCCCTGCCCACCTGTTCTTGACCTGCAGCCTCATAGCAGCTGTGGGAAGGCAGATGGGCCCATTATACAGAAAAGAAAGCTGAGATCAAGAAGCATGAGACCACTCGGTGACCAGGATGGCATTGGAATCCAGGTCTCCTGCCTTTCTGCCCAGATAGAGCATTCCCCCAGCCTGGGGCACTGCCCGCACCTCCCGAGGCCAAATCTGCCCCACCCTGGGCTGGGTCTGACCTTCGGGAAGGATCAATGTATGGGCAAGGGCAGGGCCGGCAGGCAGTGGCCGTGGCCTTTGTGGCGTCCCCAAAGAAGCCGGCCTTGCATTTGTTGCACTGTGGTCCCTCCGTGTTGTGCTGGCAATTCTAGGGGGAGAAGGAGGGAGTGTCTCAGGTTCTACTGAGCAGAACTGGGCTGGATGGCCTCTGCCGTGGGCCTTTGAGACTATCTGGCCCAGCCTCGCCTGGCATGCTGGAATCACTCCACAGCTTTGCAGACAGGGGAGCAGCAGCTGCATCTTCTTATAGATGACGGGGAGCTCATCACCTCACATGGCAGCCTGTCCCAGAAATGGTTCCAAATGCCTGCTTTCACATTTTCCTAAACCCACTACCCTCTTGCAATCTGCACCCACTGGCCAGTTCTGCCCTCTGGAGTCCCATTTCTCCCACCTGACACCTTTTCAGGGATTTGGACGTAACAGTTCTGCCCTGCTTAAACCTTCCCCTCTGTCAGCTCCACAGTCCCAGCTGTCTCCACTAATTCTAAGAAATAGGTATGGGCTGGGTGCAGTGGCTCATGCCTGTAATCCTAGCACTTTGGGAAGCTGAGGCAGGAGGATCACCTGAGGCCAGGAGTTTAAGACTAGTCTGGGCAACACAGTGAGATCCTATCTCTACAAAAAATAAAAAAATTTAGCCAGGTGTTATGTCACGTGCCTATAGTCCTACCTACTTAGGAAGCTGAGCCAGGAGGATTGTTTGAACTCAGGAGTTTGGGGTTGCCGTGAACTATGATCATGTCACTGCACTTTAGACCAGGCAACAGAGCAAGACCCTAACTCAAAATAAAATTTAAAAAAGAAGGAAGATACCATATCCAGGCTCCTTCCCCCTAGGGCTGCCTTCCCAAGGGCCATGCTTTCTCACATGGCCCTCTCCAGGATTAGCCTGATGAAGGTGGAAGAGAGTAAGGCCATCACCTCCCTTGTCTGGACATTATATCTCTGTTAATGCATCCAGAGGTCACGACAGCTCGCCTGGTAGTCATTCTGGAGGCTTGTGCTAAGCTTATGGGTACAAAGGAGCCCGTCCCTGCTCCCATGTAGTATCCAAGTGCCAGCTGGCACAACTCACCAGGCAGTGGCCATACACGGGGTCACAGGAGCTGGCGTGGCCATTGCAATTGCAGCCAGAGCAGGTGCCCAGGTAGGGCCCGCCAGGCACCCGGGTGAACTGGGCATCGCAGCTCTCGCAGGACAAGCCGGAATAGCCAATGGGGCACCTGTGAGGACAGGACCAAGAGAGTGGCTGCAGGGACTGTGAGGCCCTGCCGTTTCTCCTCTGTCCTTGCCAGGGCCTCCGTGGTCGCCAGGGCCTCCGTGGTCCCCAGTGCTGCTGGGTCAGGCACCTGCACTCCTCCACGCTGTGGGCACGGCCGTGGCTGGTGGCGTGGGTGACGGTGGTGTCCATGGTGACGTCGCTCAGCCCCACGCTGGCCATCTTGGTGTTGTACACGGTCTGGATGAGCACGGCCTCCAGGCTCTGCAGCACCTGCAGCAGCTCTGCTCGCTGCACCGGCCGGCCGGA
The DNA here is from genome assembly GCF_000956105.1 of Propithecus coquereli. NCBI lineage: Eukaryota > Metazoa > Chordata > Mammalia > Primates > Indriidae > Propithecus > Propithecus coquereli. Next base: position 437,050 of record NW_012149075.1, read on the forward strand.
CTCATGGACCCAGTGCTCCTGGGGGTGGGCGAAGGTGGGGAGGGTCGCACATCAGCGCCCACCCAGCCCACAGCCCCCTTCACCCCCAGGCCTGAAGGCTCAGGTGCCACCCACCTCCGAGAACTGGACCTGGCGCTGGTTCAGAGTGCCGGGTTGGGTGGGCACGTGGCCTCGGGAGAGGAGGCGATATCCGGCGCCCACGAGGACCACGTCCGGCCGCTGTACCAGCTCCAGCATTCCACGCGCCAGCTCGTAGCGCACCTTGTAGCGCAGGGAGCCGCCATAGGAGTCCACCTGGCCAAGACAGGGGGATCAGGGCAGGCAGCCGTGGGCACACTTGATGCCCACTAGGCCAACAGGAGCAGTCATGTCCATGCCTCCATTCTGCTGACCTGCTGCTCCTGGGTGAGACCCAGGCGCTGCCTCTGGGGTGCTCTGTCCATGGCAGGGGAGTATGGAGATGCTGTGCAAAAGGTGCCCAGGGAGGCCAGCACGGGGGCACTGAACCCAGCCCAGGTGTGGGGGACTAGTCAGGGAGGGCTTCCGGGAGGAGAGGGTGCTGCTTTTTTCCCAAGCCAAGAGAGGCAGGGAGAGGTCCTGCCTTGAATGAACGAGCTGCTGCCACAGTGGGAGGCATGACAACTTACCCCCAGAGTGAGGTGGAGCCCTGCTGCCCACCAGCTTCAGGGGCAGCAGAGCCCACCTGGGCCCCGAGCATGGAAGGCGGGCTCAGCCCTTTCTCCACCCAGGGGGGCAGCTCGGCCCCTCACCTTGTTGCCCAGGAACTGCTCAGGCAGAGCCCAGAAAGAGTCGTGGACGAGGAAGCGGCGGGACAGGTCGACCAGCTGGAACTCCTGCAGGGCAGTGTCAATCTGCAGCTGGGTGGAGGACAGGGGTGGCATGCCGGGCTGCGCAGGCATTGTCACGTTCACGCCTGCGGGTGACAACAGGGAGGGCTGAGGGCCGCAGCACGTGCCTGCCTGAGACACCCACCTTGAGAGGTGGCAACCCAGGAAGACAGGAAAGTTCTGGGGGGAAATTTGATTTAGAGAAAACTTTGGTCTCTCTCCCAAAGTTAAGAGAAAGCAAAGTTTTCTTCTTCTCCCCATGTTTTTTGTTTTTGTTTTCCTGCAAAGTTTTGGAGCACCATCTCCCAAAACATGCTCTGGGGAAAGCCGATGCTCTGGAAGGATGGCTGGGAAGCATCTGGAAACCACAGGGCTGAAGAAAGGGGATTCTCTGCAGCAGGACTTCTCAGAGCCTCTCGCTTGCTGAGAGACTCACGGGTGGTCAGGGTTGGAACAGCCCTTGTGGGGGCAGCAGAGAGCTACACAGGGTGGGAGAGCAGGCACCTAGTCCTGGCTCCACCGCGCTCCAGATGTGCAGGCCCCAGGCAAAGCCCTCGGTTTTTCTACCAGTAAAATGGTGTTAGAAGTGGCCCGCCACACAGATTATGTGCATAGTATGAAGATGAACCGAACGAATGGATATAAAATGGTTAGCTCTTCTCGTGGCTGGCAGGTCATCTAGTCCAACCCTCTTCTACAACCCTCTTCTACACACACACACATACACACACACACACACACACACACACACACACGCACACACACACGCATGCGCGCACACACACACAGGAATTCCCTCGACGGCATCTTCCCTGACCTCTGGGGCAGAACCATCCAAGAGAACTTCTGTGACGATGGAAGTGTCCCGTCCCTGTACTCTCTGATGTGGTAGCGACTGCCACATGCAGCGACTGAGCACTGGAAAGGTGGCTAGTGCGGCTGAGGAACGAGTCACTTTATTTACATTTAAAGAGCCACGCAAAGCTAGTGACCGCCATCTTGGACGGCGCGGCTCTAACAGATGGGGAGCCCACTGCCTCCAAAGGCAGTCCCTCCCAGCTCCGGACGGGCCGCCCCTTAGCAAGTTCTTCCTTACGCTGGGTCCAGGTCTGTCTGCCATGGCTTCTCCGCCTGAGCCTGAAGGTGACTCCCCGCAACCCGGAGTCCAGCCCCGAGTCCAGGCTCCACCGCCCTCTTTCCTCCCTTCCTCCTGGGGACGTCTTTAGACCTCCTTCCTCCTGGTCACCACCCGCTCACAGGCCACCTGCTCGCCCTGGACTCCCACCCTCGCTGACCATGCACATTCCAATCAGACGGCCCTGGGTTCCGGCTCTGCCTCTAACAGCCGTGTGACCCCAGGCAGGGAGCCCCACGGCCTCTCAGAGCCTCAGGAATCTCATCTCGAAACTGTAAAAACAGCCCTCTTTTGCAAGAATTATTGGCCATTCGACAATTGTCATATCAAGCCACAGTGCCAACTGCATGCTCACCGAATGGTGGCCATGGCCTTCAGTATTCTAAATACAGTGCGGGACAACTTGGGAAGATAATTAAGTTTTGCACAAGTCCCTTTGGGGCTTCTCAACCAAGGAAGGGGCATAGTAGGCAACATCTCTTGGGAACTTGCTGTGGAAGGAGCTGACGCCGCGACAAGCACGTCATCCTCTGCGATGAGGAAAGGCAGCTGAGCGGGACCAGGGCTGCCTGAAGTCAGAGCTGGGACTTGAACCCAGGGCTGTGTGATGTCTGGGCTCACACTCTCAGCCGCCTGCCATTGTGCCTCAGAGCCAGAAAGAACTGAGTGCAACTCCTGGCCTTTATACTGGGGAAAACAGGCCCAGAGAAGCCAAGAAAATTTCCCAAAGTCACACAGGCAGTGAGAGGTGCAGCCGGAGGTCAGCCGCGGGCTGGGAAGCTACCAAAGCCTGGGCTCTTGTACTCTGGGGACACCTGCACCTCTGTCTTACAATGAAGATGGTGAGGACAATGACATCAGCAAATACTGGATGCTGACCATGGACCGAGTACTATTCTGAGCAGCTTACATACATCAGTCCGTTAAGTCCTTATAAAAACCTAGGAGGTATTTTCTCCCCATTTTACACATGAGAAAACTGAGACAGACACAAGATAGTGACTTGACCACACAGGCAGTGAGTGTCAGGGTCAGGACTTGGGCCAGGAATCTGGTTCTAGAGCCCACCCTCTTTATACCTGAAGCAGGCAGGTATCAAGCATGGATTTGGCTTTTCCTAAAAATGATGATTTTCCTCTGAAATGCTTTCCTTACAGGGCTCAGTGTTTCTTCAGAGACCCCGCGTTCCTCCCTGCAAGCTGGCTGCCTCTGTCCACAGCTGCTCTCTCTGGCCACCGGAGCCCTGTGCCCACCTCCCACCTCCCACCATGCCCGCCCACCCACCAACACACCTTTGAAGTCGTTGGGCCGGTCAAAGCGCAAGTGGATCTGGTCGCGGAAGCGGCGGCTGCTCTGGCACACGGTGGTGACCCCGAAGCAGAAGCAGGGCAGGCAGGAGGCGCTGTGCTCCAGGTAGAAGTGCCCGTCGGGGCAGGGGCCTGCCGGGAGGCATGGGAGGGACTGCAGTTGGCCACCGGCCGGCAGCCCTGGCTCCCCCAGGCCGGGTGTCCACCGCCCTCTGGCTGTACCTCGCTGCGGGATGAGCTCCAGGACACCGTCGGGAATGCCGAACACCATGCCCCGGGCGTTCATGGCCTCGCAGGTGTAGGCACCCTGGTCCGACTCCTTCACATCGCGGATGGTCAGTGTGCCACGGCCACCCTCACTGGTCATTGTCACCCTGGTGGGCCCCAAGATAGTGGTGAGGTCTGGCCTGAGCCACGGGACCAGCCTCCCCCGCGTTCCCACCCAGCACCTGGGCCGGAGGCGCACCTTGGATGGGAGGGGATGTGGCCCCAGTTGAGCCTCCAGTTGATGATGGGGGTGGGGACGCCGATGGCCACGCAGGTGAGGGTCACTGTCTGGCCCCGGGATGCTTGGATCGACTCCTGGGGAGGCGTCACCACCTGGGGGGCCACTGGGGAGACCAGGGCAGGAGTGAGGGGTCTGGGGCATGGAGGAGCAGTGGGGGGTGCTCAGAGGAGCCAGTGGGGAGAAGCGCAGCCGCCAAGGCTGTGGAGAGAAGCTCCCGGAACCCAGCCCAGGGCCAGGGCCCACATCCTGCCCTCTGCTCCCTGCTCACTGCAGCCAAACTCGTCGCTGCGGTCGGGACAGTCGCTCTCCTCGTCACAGTGGAAGCTGGCCGGGATGCACGTGTTGGTGGAGACGCATCGGAACTGCGTGGGCCCACACACTTCCTCGGGGCTCTTGGCAGCTGGGGTACAAAGCCAGGCAGTGTGGGCGCCGGCGCTCTGTCCCCAGGGAGGGTCGCTCCCAACAGCCCCCCTGTCCACCAGCCCCGGTGTCCCGGGAACATTCTCATGCCACCCACATAACCCACAGCTGCCCGCACAGGCCTTGCCACTGCTCCACAACGAGACACCCAGCGCGACAGTCACCAGTCTCTGACAAACAGCTCGACACCTCGCACCACCCTACCCCTCACTCCACCTGCATTGCCCTGAGCAGAGTTATGCCTGGCACATCACTGTCACAACCACAGTGTCACCCAGCCACCCTCAGAGTCAAAGAAGTGCCATCTCACACCCTTGGACAAGACCCTTGTCAAAGGCACAGTCAAAGAGGCTGGAATCTCGACATGGCGGTAACGCCCTGCACAGCTCTCGCTAGCGGAAAGGCCCTATGAGGGGCTGCCAGAGCCCAGCCTCCTGCGGGGCTCCACGCTCTCCGTATCCCACTGACCAGGGTCGTGCCTGACCCTGTGGGTTGGCCCGATGCCTGCAGTTGGCCTGGCAGCAGAGTTGGGCCCCTGCTAGGCATCTAGCATTCGCGACCTAAGTTCCTCCTCCGGGAGATTGAGCTTGAGAGGGACACAGACAGGGACAGAGAAGGCACAGCGGTGTACGAGTGGAAGCCACACAGCCACAGAGCAGGAGCCGAGAGGTGGCCGGGAAGCAGCAGGCTCCTGGCATAGCTCAGGGGCGTTGGTCCCGACACTCGCAAGACCCCCAAGGCCGTTCAGCCTTCACGTTCTCTGGTTCTCTGCTCCGTCAAGGACTCGGCCTCCTTTGACCCTTCCCCAGCAGAGGCCTCTAAGGAGGGCTTTCCAACTACAGCCCTCGGTTGCTTTCTCTCTCCCACGGGCCTGGTGCTGTTGGGCAAGTTTAGAGCCACAGACTGGTGTCCTCAAACTCTGCCAGTCTGTGGCACGGCGCCGCCTCTCTCCGGCTGCGCTGTGGAGCAGGGAAGGGGAAGGCGGGCAAGGAGGGGAAGGCGGGCAGCTCAAGCAGGACTGTCGACACGCACCCGGGCACGCGAGCCAGGATCACGGGAAAAGGTTTGAAGATTAGCCTCGATCTCGAACTAAGAAGCCCCAGCACAGGACACACAGGATGTGACCTGATGTGGTCTCTGACTCTGCAGCCTCCCCACCTGGTTAACTGCCATGGCGTCCACAGTGTCCACGACCTTGACTGGTGGATGGATACCATGGGGTGGGTGGGCAGTGGAGAGATGGCTGGGTGGGTGGATAAACGGAGCAGGAAAGATAGACAACGGATGGACGGAGGGATGGTGGAGTGGGTGGGGAGCCGATGGGCAGAGGTGCTGGACACATGGGTGGATAGACAGATGAAGAGCTGAGCAGACAATGGACGGGTGCACAGTTGGAGGGGCGGGTGGGCGGACGGATGGATGGATGCTGGATGGTTGACTGAGTGGACAGACAGACGGATAAAGAGCCGGGCAGATGGCGGAACAAGTAACTCAGAACCAGCTTTAGATGAAAAGCCTCTGGGCTCACACAGGTGAGGCCTTGACTCACACGTACATCAGGGACCTGTCATCAAGTCATCGAGGGACCCCAGCATACCGAGCCCTCTTAGCCATTCCCCTGAGCCACGCACAATACAAATAACAAAGAGAAGCTTCATGGTAACAAAAGTAAAGAAAAGAAATAAAGAGGCGTGAGGCACAGGCTGGCTAGCCACACTGCTTGCTACACAGGCCAGCTCGGAGCCAAGAGTCCTCACTGCTCTGGTCAGAGAGAGAGAAGCTTTGCAGTGTGTCTCCAAGGCCTTCCCCACTCAGCCAAGGAGAGCAAAGCGACCTGCAGGAGAGGGGGCGGGGCAAGCGCGGGGTGAGGGGAAGGGG
>NW_012149075.1:443261-469756 GCF_000956105.1 Propithecus coquereli
GGCGTGGCAGGGTTGGGTAAGGGCGGATGGAGGTAGGAGCAGAGCGAAGGGGTGGGGCAGGGCACAGGCAGCCAGGGCAAGGGGTGGCGGAGTAGGAGCGGAGGGGCGGGGCGGGGCAGAGACACTAGATGGACCCTCTGATACTCACGGCAATTAGCCTCATCCGTGCGGTCCTCGCAGTCAAAGTCACCATCACAGCGCCACAGCTTGAGGGCACAGTGCCCGTTTCCGCAGGGGAACTCGTTGGGTTCACAGGGCGGGCTGGGGCCTGAGTGGACCACGCGGGGATCAGCAGCGCCCTCCAGGGCCAGCTCCCCCATCCCCGCGCCCACCTGCATCCCGCCAGTGCGCACCGCAGTCCAGCTCGTCGCTGCCGTCCTTGCAGTCCTCCTGCCCATCACAGAGGTAGTCTTTGGGGATGCACTGCCCGCTGCGGCATGTGGCCTCCTGGGGCCCGCAGGGCAGGGGCCTGCTTAGATCAGGGAGCAGAGGCTGGGGAGCAGGGGTGTCTGGCGGCCGCCGCATGGTGGTTGCTTCTGGCCAAGGGGGTAAAGGTGTTGTCTCCACTAGGACGGGCGGCACAGGGGTGAGCTCTTGGACTGGCTCCTCTGTGGACAAAGCCCGCTTGGTGTTTGGCAGGAGGTGGCGGCTCCTCACCCCTCGCCCCCCACACTCCCCAGGCCCTCCCTGTACTCCCAAGACCATTCTCTGCCACACCCAGTACCCCTGACTCCGTCATCACCCTTCCTGTGTCCCTGCCCTCTGCCTGCACCAAGCCCTCAGAGTCCCAGATGCACTCCGAGACCCAGGCACAGGAGCCAGGCCCTCCCCTAGCGCCCACAGGCCACCTGTGCTCCGGGACAGCTCCTCACCGCAGTTGAGCTCATCCGACATGTCCCTGCAGTCGGGCCGCCGGTCACAGCGGTACTCCAGGGCCACACACTCGTTGTAGCTGTGGCAGGCAAACTCGGCCTCGGTGCAGACCCTTGGAAACTGGGGCACTGGGAGGGGATTTAGGGGGAGTCAGAGGTGGCAGGTGGGAGGTGCTGGAAGCCGCGATGGACAGCACAGGAGCCACGAGGCCAGAGTGGGCTTTGTGCCCCGTGTCAGGCCACCTGGATTCTGGCACACACAGTGAGGGCAAAGAACACACGGTGGGCACACATCCACGGCACACGTGGGACACAGGACATGTGGCAGTGGCCTTCCCCATCCCTCACACAGACCCCACGCACAGCTGACATGCCACACACATGCAACCACCACGCACATGCAGGCCACAGCTGGGCCCAGCCAGGATGGCAGAGGGGGAGGGGCGGCCTGCGGGCTGTGGCCAGCCGCCTTTCCTCGCCCTCCGCCCAGGAGCTTCCCTAGGACCCAGCTGGGCCCAGGCCTGGCGAACACTCTCACCTGGTGTCTCTGCGACCGCCACAGCGGCCAAGGGGGGCGGGGGGGTCTGTGCTGGAAAGGAAGGTGTGGTCAGCAGCCGTCCCACCTGGGAGCTGGGGCTGAGGGCTGTGGGGTGAGCGAGGCCCATCCCAGCACCCCTAGTCAGGAGGACTCATTGAAAAGTGGGAGGGCTGGACCACCAGCAATCTTTAGACCTGGGCCTGGGGATGCCGAAAGAGCAAGCTTGATCTTTGGGTGCGTTAATTGAGGCTTTACATGCAGAACAAGGGAGGCGATGTTTCACAATTTTTCCTGATTGGACCACAGCATGGTAGGGATGGAGCTTGTTGCATTCTGGGTTCCAGTGAGTCAGGTCCTCCCAGAGAGAGGGAGCTGAGATGGAGGCGGGGCTGAGCAGTACAGCCAATGAGGCATGGACTAGGGCTGTTTGGCCTAGCGACAAAAAGACTCGGGGAGTCAAAGACAGGAGGCGGTGGGTGCTGCGAAAGGAAACCTGGGCCCACCCAGAGCAAAAGGCTGACAGCTTTGTGACTTTGGCCCAGTTTCCTTTCCTGTCCGAGCCTCAGTTTCTCAGCCTTTTCTCATCTCATCTCATCTCATCTCATCACGGCTTCTGGCAAGACTGGTACAGACACAGGGTTTGGTTTAAATTCTGGCTTTTCCACTATCTGCCTGTCTGAATTTGGGCAAATTCAGATTTTCCCTTCTGGGGCTCAGTTCTCTCGTCTTCAATACAGGAGGAATAATATCTAATTCACAGGCATTGTGTGCACAGGAGGCCGGATATAAGGGCTTTAGCAGAGTGCCTGGCATGCAATCCGTGCTCAGTAAACAATCGGTAGTTATTATTCAATGCATAACTGTGTTGGATTTGAAAGTGCTATATGAAGAAAGGAATTATTACCTATTGTCAACGTATAGAGGTCTATCCAGAGAGAGCAGAAACTAGGTCTAATGGGTACGTGCTAGAGGAAAACGGTCTGCTCTACCCAAGCCAAGACTGCATAAAGATTGATGGGGCAGTCTCAGGAGATAGCGAGCTCCCTGTCTGTAGTGGCATGCAAGCCCTAGCCATGGCACAGACACTGACAGGAGACCCACCTGAATCTGAGAAACTGGAGGAGGTGACCCCAGGCCCCAGGATAGGCTCACCTGTGCCCAGACGTCGGAACTGGAATCCCTGGGGAGAGGTGACGTAGGAGGCAATGGAGCCGCTGGAGATGACCTTGTGCAGCACGTCCTGGATCTGAGCCCCATCCGCATTCCCTTCCGAGCCCACATCCAGCTCCACAAAGACCCAGCCGTCCAGCTCCCTAGGGATGGGGTGGGCAGGGGGCAGGTGGGAAAGATGCCTGTGCTCTCGGCTCCCCCTGGGACCCTGCCCTCGTGCTCAGGCTCTGTTCCTGGACAGCCTGTACCCAAAGCAGGGCAATTTAAGGTCCACACTGTCCCCTTGGCAATTCCTGAATTTCCACCCATAGCAACTCATCCCATAGGGCCTTTCCTGCCTCCCCTCTCCGTGCCAGGCTTCCTTGCCATCCTCGTGAGCCCGCTCCGATTACCCCCAGTCCCCACCAGCCCCAGGGGGACCCTTCTCACTTGATGAACACCACACTGACCACCTGGTCTCCGGGAATTTTCAAGTACTCCGACTCCAGCTGGGGAGGGACACAGCACCATCAGCCCCCACATACCTTCACCCCATGCCCAGTCCTGCCCTGGTACACCAGGGGGCTTCCCAAACCCCCTTCACCTCACCGTGTCTACCACAGCCTCGGACACCTCTCGGAATTCCCTGGAGCCCGCATCCTCCAGCCGGGGGCTGTACTCGATGGAGCGAGTGAAATTTACCAGGGCCCGGAAGTAAACTGTGGAAAAGGGAGGGGTGTCATTGTGAGGGGCTCAGCGTGGCATGCGGTGGCCTCAGGCAGCTGGACCAGTGGGTGGAAGTCGGGGGATGGCCGTGGGAGGCCTCCCGCACAGGCAGACACCTGTGCCCACAGCGATGCCCTGCACTGCCTGTCCCGGGGTCAAAGCCAAGGCCCAACCTGCCTGAAGGGCTTCGCCTAGCAGGGAAAATGGCCTCACCCAGAAACCAAGTGATGGTGCAGAAGAGGAGACCCCCAGCCACTCAGAAGAAGGCTGGACACCAAGGGGTGGCTTCCAGAGGGGGTTGGCCCAGCTCAGGGATTACCTGCATGTGACCGGGACATGCTTCGCCAGCCTTCCCTGGCTAGTTCCTAATCACCTCCTCCACGAAGACTTCCTGGACTGCCCTGGCTGGCCTAGAGATGGCTCTGATGGGCACCCACTCCTCTGCTCCCCCCTGCAGAGCACCTTCCACCCCGTAGTGCAGATTCTGCCGGGTCACACATCACAGTAACATTCATGAGTTCTGGAGCCAGCCACACCTCAGACACCGACCTCACCTGAGTTTCTGTTTCCTCTTTGGTAAAATGGGGATATGAATCGCATTTATTAATACCGCACTGGATTGCTGCAAAGAGCACACAATAAGGGCTTACAGGCAGCAGGTGCTCAGATGCAGCGCCTGGCACAGAGCAAGTCTGAGAGTCGGAAGCTGTTGTCATCTTTCTCTCTCTGCCACCAGACTACAAGCCTGATGAGGGGGAACCCGAGACCTCATTCAGCCCTGCGTCCCCAGCGCTCACCTAGTGCCCGGCACGTAGTATGTGACTCATAAGTGGTGGCTGAATAAATTCATGTCAGACTGGCGTGAAAATACACACACAACTATTGTTTCTTTCTTTTTTTTTGAGACAGAGTTTCTGTCTCCTGTGCTAGAGTGCCGTGGCGTCAGCCTAGCTCACAGCAACCTCAAACTCCTGGGCTCAAGTGATTCTCCTGCCTCAGCCTCCCGAGTAGCTGGGACTAAGGTGCTCGCCACTATGCCTGGCTAATATTTTTCTATTTTTAGTTGCCCGGCTATTTTTTTCTATTTTTTGCAGAGATGGGGTCTCACTCTTGCTCAAGCTGGTCTAGAACTCCTGACCTCAGGTGATCCTCCTGCCTTGGCCTCCCAGAGTGCTAAGATTACAGGCATGAGCCACCGTGCCTGGTCACAACTACTGTTTCTTAGGCACCTACTACATACAGGACATTTTATTTTTATTTATTTATTTATTTATTTATTTTTTTGAGACAGAGTATCACTCTGTTACCCTGGCTAGAGTGAGTGCTGTGGTGTTAGCCTAGCTCACAGCAACCTCAAACTCCTGGGCTCAAGTGACCCTCCTGCCTCAGCCTCCCGAGTAGCTGGGACTACAGGCATGCGCCACCATGCCCGGCTAATTTTTTTTCTATATATTTTAGTTGTCTGATTAATTTCTTTCTATTTTTAGTAGAGACAGGGTCTCGCTCTTGCTCAGGCTGGTCTCGAACTCCTGAGCTCAAACAATCCGCCCGCCTCGGCCTCCCAGAGAGCTAGGATTACAGGCGTGAGCCACCGCGCCCAGCCCATACAGGACATTTTATACAAGACATTGAATTTCATAATGTTCATGAGTTCATATGTTATAAATATGAATTAATAGGAGTAGCAAATGAGTCACACATACAGGTTGAGCATCCCTAATCAGAAAATCTGGAATCGGGGGTGCGGGTGGCAGACAGGGAGGGGCACTGGCTGTGCTGACCGCTAGACCCGTCCTCCTTCTTCTTTACCTGCCCGTCAGGCCCACAGGTGCACGGGCCCCGCTCCCCCTGTCTCGAGCAGAGAAAGCCCTGGCGCTGCCTGCTCTGAACCAGAGGGACTGGGCTGGGCCGGGCCCTGGGTGCTGGGAGTGGGGCGCTGTGGGCTGGAACATGGGGGCTGTGAGCCCGCCACAGAGGCCCCTTGTGAGCTGGCACAGAGGCCCATTGACAGTCCCCCCGCCCTGGCCCCTGGCCTCAGCCCCATGGCCCAGCGCGGGCCAGGAGGCCCGGCCTCTGCCCAGGAATGTGCCCGCTCCCGGGGGAGGGGGCCGGAGCTCCACAATGCCGCTTTCTCCTAAGGCCTGGGAAGGGTGCGGGCCTTCCAGCCTGACCCCAGCCTCTTCCTCCTCCAGGGGCAGGTCAGGGCCAGCACCCTGGTCTCCCACTGTGTGGCTGGTGCCTGAGGGTTGGGGCAGGAGGTGAGGCTGCCTCCTGGGGTTGGGGGGTGCTATCTGAGGGCCTACACTGGCCAACCCTCTCCCTCCTTCTGACCCTATGTGGACAGCGCACTTGGAGCCAGAGGCTGGAGGGGAGGGAGGCCCAGAACTGCCCTGCACCCAAGGTGGGGTGGGGGATGCACACCTGGCCGCCCCTATCCCCGAAGCAGGCTACCCCACCAACTCCAGATGCCCATCCCTGCTCAACAAAACTCCCCCCACACCCAGGCCCCCAAACTGCAGCCCTGGGTCCCTCTGGGACCGTTGGCTAGGCCCAGATCAGCCTGTCCTGAGGTGGACATAAGCTGCCTCCAGACCTGGGGCCTCGTTCCCTGAGTGGTTGCTGCACCCACCCCTGCTCCACCAGCACCCAGTGGGGAAGATCGCCAGGGGCCCAGCCTGCTGGATTTAGATCCCTGAGCCCAGATGGGGCCGGGCTGTGTCCTGGGCGGGGGAAGGGGCAGTGGCTGGCCTGGCCCCCGACTCTGCAGGGAGGTACCTCTGAGCCTCCTGCGTGACTCCAGCAAAGTGCAGGTTGGGGAAGAAGAGCACAGGGAGCACGGAGAGGAAAGGAGGAGCCGGGAGAGGATGGGGAGGAGACGGAGGGAGAACAGTGCTCCCGCCTGGCCAGGGCCTGGGTCACTTACTGAGAGGCGACTCCTCAGCCGAGGAGACCACCATGCCAGCCAGGCGAGGGCGGCCCAGCGGCGGCCCCGAGCCTGCAGAGTGGAGACAGAGACAGAGGAGAAAAGGGCCAGAGACAGCAAGGAGACAGAGAGAACCAGAGAGAGGGGCAGAGACATCGGGGAGAGAGACACAGAGAGACAGAGACAGGAAGGAAATGACAAAGGCGGGGTTGGGGAAGACAGATGGAGAGAGAAAAGTCGAGGTGAAGAGAAAGGCAGAGGGGAGAGAGAGAAAGACAGAGATGGAGGCAGAGACGGGGAGATAGGGAGACGGGGCGGAGGGGCGGAGGAAGCGCAGAGACAGAGACATAGAGTGGAAGAGAGACAAGCCAAAGCAGGGGGAGGAAGGCGGACAGATGCAGACAGGTGTCAGAGCAGGACAGACAGGAGGGGGAAGACAGAAAGAGACAGGTCAGAAGATGGAAAGAAATAGGGAGAGGGGAGGTGGGAAGGGGCCGGGGCTGTCAGGGAGGGGCACTGACCCACAGGCAGGGCTGGGAAGAGCCGGGGAGCCACAGCCATGCCTGGGGGGAAAGCGGGGGGAAAGGAGGGGGAAGAGCCGTCTCTGTATCTCAGGGGCTGGATTCCAGGGTCTGGAATTGGGTCAGGGCCCAGGATGGAGGCACGGCCCAGGCATGGCCCCATCACAGAGGGCATGGCCCTTGCTTACCAGCGCAGGGAGGGCACTGCCCTTGAGCAAGACTGACTTGGGCACCGATGACCCCAGGAGTCAGGGAGACACACCTGCTGTCTCCTGGGCTGCGATTCAGCCCAGCTGCCTGGACCTGCCCCAAGGGCACCAGGCTGGTGCCAGGGTTTGGGCATTAAGGGTCTGAGGCCCCACCCCTCCCACTCCCAGGGAAAGGCAGCAGCCCTGGTCTTGGGCCCTCCCCAGCTGCTGTCCCTGTCCCCAACCCCTTTCCCCCTCTGGCCTCTCCTGCCCTCGCAGATGCTTCTCAGGGAGGGCGCGGGGCTGGCAAGGACTACTCAGAGCATGTAGAGCTGCCGCAGTGGGCAGCCCCACGGGAGGGGCTGTAGATGTTTCCGAATGGACAGGGTGGACCACACTGGGGCCTCAGTGGCAGGCCTGGCTTGGCAAGAGGCAGCTCCCAGGGACACATTAGCATATGCCATTCTGGGACATGGTGTGTGCCCATGGGACTCACCTTACACCTCCACCCTGGCCCCACCCAGCTCCCAGACATCCTGCAACACTGCAGAGACCTACATGTGGAAAAGCTTCAGGCGGAGCCCAAGTTCAGGTGCTGGAAAGTCACAGTCAGGATCAGGTCACCCAGGGACCCGCCTGTCTGCACTGGCCCGGTTAGGACGTCACCCTCTGGCATTGCCCTGGGCTTGCTGGCTTGGACAGCACTGGACATCATGGGGCTGCCCAGTGGTCAGTCTGAGCTGAGCACCCGTTCCGTCCCTGGCCCTGATCACAGAGTGTCCCGGGTGCTGGCTCCCAGAGAGGGCAGCGGGAACCAGACCCCGTACCAGTGCTGGGCCAGTCTGGGTACCAGCAGGTGGGCGGCTGATGGAGGCTGACTCCTTTCTCTCCACAAAGCCCAGCCCTCCTTCCCCAAGCCAGGAGCCCTTGGCTTCCCAGCAAGTGCCTCGCCCGAAGCCGGGTCCTCCCCCAAGTCTAGAGGAGGCTCAATCCGCCCCTGCCTGGATGCCCTATTCACAGAGCCCCTCTGTTCTGCTCACCTCTGCCTGGTGTCCCCAGCTCTGCACCTCCAAGGAGGGCTCTGGGGAAGCACCAACAGCTGAGCCGCCCTGAGAAGGGAGCATTTTGCTTTGCATGCCGAGCGGCTGGCTGGCTCTCTGTCCCCGATGGGGACTGGGCTTTTCCTGCCCACCGCCCTGAGCCTTGGTGCCTGTGGCACAGGCAAGCATAGGGCCTGGTTAACCCCAACCCTGCAGGCACCTGCCAACCAGTTCACACAACTCACTCAGCAGGTAAGAGACCACCCCTACTTCTTGCAGTGCGTCCAAGCGCAGGCCCAAGAAGCCCTCGAGGCCCTCAGCCCGGGAGATGGGGCCTCCCCAGGGGCAGGATGGGGACCTGCAGGATGCTCTCAGCAACTTACCCATTTGGAAGTCCCCACTGCCCACGTCGCCGCTGCCCAGGCCATCTGTAAGCAAAAAAGAGACATATTCAGCAACAGCAAATACTGGTTGAGCATCTCCCAGGCATCGGGCACTGTTCTGGGACTTACAGGGAAAGGGATATGAAAACACAGACAGTCACTGTCTCCCCCGTGCCTAGGGAGGGCTGGCCTGTAAACGTCAGCGTGCAAACCTCCATCACAGAGGGTGCAGACCGAAGCCCCAGACTCCAGGGACGCAGTTATCTGTCCAATGGCTGGGGCGAGAGGGTCAGGTCCAGGTGAGGACGAGGAGGAGACAGGGTATTGGGTGGGTAACGGTCCTGCAGTGCGCATTGCCAACCACCGTCCCAGTCGGTCCTGACCCTCCCAGGCTGCAGAGAGGAGCAGTGACCAGCCCAGGGTCACACAGATTGGAAGTGGAAGATGCTGGGGTCACCAGGACCAAGGCTTGGGACACACGCAGCCCATCTCTTGAGGCGCCACCTTGGGCGAACTTCATGGGGCCGCTTTAGGGACCAGCGGGAAGAACCATGGTCTCACCCCTCACCCTTATGCTCCCAGCCACGGGGACCTGGGCTCACCTCCGGAGGCGTCGTCAGCCAGCAAGTCCTCATCATCAGAAAGGTAGGAATAGCTCCAGCCAACCCGGCCTGCTGTGACGGGCTCTGTGTCCTCAGGCAGAGACAAGCCATCGTATGCCCTCAGCCCGTGGGTCACCTGTGGGGATGACAGAACCGACTGAGTCACTCTCTCCAGCTCCCCAGGACCCTTCCCTTCACGTCAAGGGGGACCCAGATGTCACCCCAAAGTCTAATTAAAAGAGCCAAGCTGGGGCTGAACTACTGTTTTTAACTCAGTTTCCCCAAGTCCCATTAGCCCCTGGAGGCCTCAGAGCCCAACCTTGCAAATTCTGAATGAATCCTCAAATAAAACAAGCAATAAAATTAAAATTACTTCGGTAAGTAATGACTCTTATTCCTTTGAAGAAAGCAAGGGACACCCAGAACATGAGTGACTAGACTGGGGGACAAAGGCAGGTAAAGGATGACCTGGGCCAGCAAAGACGGAGGACACAGGAAGGTGGAAGGGTGGCCGGGGTCCACATGGACAGGGACACAGGCAGAAATTGAGGGTGAGCTGATAAAAGCTGTTGCCTCCCCTCGGTCCCTCCTCCTGCCTCAGTCTGGCCTGGTGTCCCCCGGCCGCAGGGAACAGCCGCCACTGCGGTGGGGAATGACTCTGGCGCTTGAGGCCACGCTGTCGGCAGTGGGGGTGGAGGCCAGCAGCTGGGCTGAACGCGGACAGGCATGGTGTCAGCTCCACGTGACTCTGGGCTGACGCTGAGCCTGGCCCAGCACGAGCTCCTGGGGCCCTGCACAGTACGGGCAGGACGGCCCGGGCGGCCAGACCCCTGCTTCCCAGGTGGGGGTGTGGACCGTGAATGCCTCGGTCCCCTAGACAAAATTGCGGCGTTTCTAAAGGAGTTTTACCAGGTAACTCAGAGGAAAACAAACCCAGCAGAGACCCAGGGAACCCCGGAGCCCACAAGCATAAGCGTGAACAGAACACCCAACGGCCTGGCGTGAGGGCTCAGGCCTGGCCCTCGCCTTAGCCAGAAGGAAAGGTCTTGCCTGTGAAGACCAAACCCCCAGCTAGACAAGGTGGTGAGGCCCAGGGAGGAGAGAAAACAAGAGCCAGCCTGGCCCCCGGCCCTCCCCACCCCCGGCTCCACACGGTCCGCGTCCCTCTCGCCTCTGGCCTTGCTCAGCCCGGGCCGGTGCTGCAACGCCCTTCCTCGCTCTGTTGCGCGGGCTCACTCCAATTCCTCCAAACCTCAGCGTAACCTCCTCTACCCTAATGAAGAGGGACGGATGACCCGCGTGCATGGCCACGTGGCCGGATCCGAGAGAAGCCCGACACGAAAGACTGCAGACTATAAGATTCCGTCTTGTGGAACTTTAGGAAGAAAGTCTAATCTACGGTGACAGAAAGAGCAGTAGTTGCCTGGGACCAGGGTGAGCTGGGGGTGACCGGGAAGGGGGCGCAGGGGAACCTGCTGGGGTGGTGGTTCCCTGGGTGTATTCGTCTCACCCTCGTTATTGAACTGTGCGCACATCCTATTGGGTGTATTTACGCCTCAATAAGGATGACAAAAAAGAAAATCTCTTTGTCCTGACTCCTTGCCCCTCACAGTCACCTCAACCTCCGGGTGGGGTTCTGGGCGCTCCTGGGCTCACATTGGTACTGTCTGTACCCCCAGTGGAAGCACCTGAAGGCAGAGATTGTGATCAATTCACCTCTACCTTCTCTGCACCCCGAGTTCAATAAACACTTGAATGAATGGACAAGAATGTCACCAACTATTAATTCCAGCCACTTCTTGAACATGACTTGCTTTGGTGGTACCACCCACCCCTACGCAATCTATAAGCTTCTCCCTTCCCAGGCTGTGAGGTCCCTGAGGGCAGGGGCTGGGTGCCATTTGGTCATCTTTGTGTCTGTGGTGACACACACACAGATGTGTCACTTGCATAAGGTCTGCACAGCCCACACTTTACTCCCTGCTATGGCCTAATGCCCCTTCCGCCATAATCCATGGGCAAATATCACCTCCTGTTCCCTCTGCTCTCCCCACTCTCTCCCTCTGCACAAGTGCCCGTTCCCACCCTGAGTGCTGGCCAGTGACCTTTTGGGCCATGTCCATGGGGTCTGCATGCAGGAGTGTGCTTCAGAGCCTCCAGGAGCTGGTCAGAAATGCAGATTCCTGGGCCCCTTCCCAGAGCCACTGAGTCGGGTTCTATAGGATGGTTACAGTCGTGCATTCGCAGGGGAATTTGACAGCCACTGCTTAAGCACCACCAGACCGGCCCCCTACCAAGGGCTCTCAGGGGTATGGGGGAATGTCCCCACTGGCTGGAGCAGGCCCTGATGGACCCGAGGGGAGTATGAGGCTAGGGCTGGTGGAGGAGCACTGACTCTGGGCAGAGGAGGTTTGAGGGGACAGGCTTGGGTCCTCAATCTGGGGAGGGTTCTCGGTGTCACTGCCACTTCTTCCCTCTCCCCCGACGCAACCAAGGCCGTGGAGGGCGTATTTGGGGCACCGAGATTCCTGGCCCTAGACACTGCTGTCTGGAAAGGAAAACCCCGGTCAGCGATGAGCAAGGCCCAGAGCTTTGTTCAGGGAGGAAGGAGCCGGGGGTGGCGGGGGGTGCTTGGGACTGGACAGGAAATAGCAAAGTGAGATGCAACATGGAAAAAATGCCAGGAACACACATCTGCAGTGAGAAGGGGAAGAGAATCCAGAGCACGTCGGAGCCTGGACAGACGCCCCCCCCACCACAGCAGGGGCCCCAGGGAATGGACCCTTCCGCATGCCAGCTTGCCCTTGCTTGCAGCCCACACCCCAGGGTCCAGGGATCCAGGGTCAGATCAGGGCCCACGGCAAGGGCTAAGTCAACAAGAGCAGAGACTCCATTTGTACAAAGCTAAAGATCAAAAGGTTCCAGCAGCTGTATTTCACATCTGGGAGGCAAGACAGAGCCAGACGGGAAAGAGGCTCCCAGAAAAAGCTGAAAGGAGCATGAGACATGACCACAGAAGGGATCCTGGATCCAGACTTGGGAAGTCCAGGATCTTCCTGAGGACAAATACAAGCTAACGTTTATTGAGCGCTTATTGTGCGCCAGGCACTCCTGAACCAGGTTACAGGTGTTAAACAGCCCACTGCAAAGAGGGGGAAATGGAGTGGAGAGTCGGGCTACCTGCTTGAAGCTGGCAGGCGGCAGAGCTGGGATTTGGGCCCTGGCGGTCGGGCTCCAATGCCTAAGCTCTTACCACTGTGCCACCCCACCTCTGTGACCAGTGGTGTGGAATGAGCTGGGACTGAGATCACCCAGAGGCACGCTCACAAAGCCTCTTGGCCACGCTGCACTTCCGTTTACAAAGCACTTCTTCAGCCTGGTACTGTCTGAGCTGACAGTGACCCTCCAGGGGGCAGAGTGGGTGTGAATGGCCCCTTTCACAGGAGGGACACGAATCCTGGGGAGAGGGTGCAGATCGCAGGTGAGGGGCTGGCACCCACCCCCCCACCCTCCGCTCACCAGGAATGGAGGCAGGGCTGGGGCCGGACCTCCAGGCTGGCCATGAGGCCTAAGCAGAGGGCAGTACCAGGAAGCCAGGCTTGGCCGGTCCCCATCCCAACCTGACCAGCTCCCAGGATGGCCCCACGGGATGCCTGAGCTGGCAGTGGCCCAGCCCGTGCAGCATGTGCTTTAGGTCCCACAGGTCCCAGCGAGGGCTGCTAGCGGCTCCAATGTCAGAGGCAGAAATAGAACCCAGGCTTCCTGCCCTCCAGCCCGTCTCCGGCTGTGAGGCAGCCCGGCTTCCTCCCAGAGGAACCCAGTACCTCAGGCAGGCCTTGGAGCCGGATGGCGGGGCTGGACGGGAGGGGTCCAGGGGGCAGACCTGGGACCTAGAGGAAGGAGCCAAGCAGAGAGGGGGATTTTCCAGACTCTGTAGTTCCTGGAGGGGGAAGGGGGGCAGCTGACTCTTTCAGGCCAAGGGCAGAGGACTGTTCTAAAAGGCTGGGAACAATTGCCTGGGATGGGAATGCGGGCAGGGTGGCCCCCCAGTGGGCAGGCATTCCCTGAACACAGGCGGGGGACAGAAAGGGGAGGGACTTCTGGGAGGCACCACTCCCTGAGGCGGGGCGTGTCCAGGCCTTCCGGTGGGAACAAGGGCACACGTGGGGCTCTAGGTCCAAGTCCTGCAGAGGCCCTTGGGGACAGGTTACAGAGGCTGGACCCCCTGCACCCCCTTGGCCTGCCTGGGTCAGGATGCAGAGGGAGCCAAGGCTGGCTCGGAAAGGACTCCGCGTGGAGGAAAAAGGTCGAGCCACGAGAGAGGGCCGCAGAACGTGGAGGGGGCTGGGGTGCAGGAGCGGTACAGAAACAGAGCAAAGATCCAGGGTGTGGGCTTTCCAAGGGTTTTTAAGTGAGGAATGTGGGCCTTGCAAAGATTACGTGTGTGGATGAGTTTCTGGGGCTGCCGAAATCCAAGCTGTAGGAAGACGGCGGCACAGTGGAGAGATGACAGTAAGAGCTCAACCCCTCCGAGGGTCTTCTCCACTCTAGGTCCCACCCCACACTCCTGGGACCATCTCCACGAATCCTCACGGCAGCCCAGGGAGGGCCGCACTACAGGGACACTATTCCTTATCTGCAAAAAGGGAAATCCAAAGAGTTCTGAAAACCGAAAGTGTTTTTTTTAAACTGTGTTTATTGCAGGCTCATTTGGTGCCAGGTCCTGACCTGAACTGACATGAAGCCACCAATAGCGTATTTACCCCACTTCGGGTGAAGAGTCATCCGTTTCACTGAAGCAACAGTAATGTGTTTGATCACGGGGTGTGGCCCACACTCCACTGAGGATATCACAGCACGGCTGGCACATGCTCCGTGTCGCCTTTCTCAAACTTAGAAACGTCTGAATTCCAAAACACGTCTGACCCCATGGGTTTCATTTAAGGGACTGTGAGCTTGTATTATAATTATTTCCATTTTACGGATGAAGCAACTGAGGCTCAGAGAGGCTCACCTGTGTAAATGGGATCAAGCAGTAAGTGCTCAATAAGTATACAGCAAGTGCTCAATATGTACTGGGTGACGGGTGGGTGTGGATGAGGGGTGATGCATGGGGAGTGAGGGTGTGGGTTCAGGCCTCGATGGCCTCCATTGTGGGATGAAGGGAGGGGTCTGGCCCTGTTGCCCAGGCCCTGGGCTGGCCGGGTGGGCAATACAGCTCAGTCCCCAGCCTCAAGCTGTCTGCCTGCTCTGAGGCTGACTCTGGGACCAACCCAGGGCTTTGGGCTTCTCCAGAGACATTCTTCACATGCCTTGGGCAGCCAGCCCACCCCCTCCCTCCTCGAGGCCGGGCTTGTGGCTGACAACCCACCACCCCCGCAGCTGGGCAGGAAGGTCTGATCACCGCACAGTCCCCAGGGTGGCTGCAGCTGCCCAGGGCAAGGCTCCAGGCATCTGGGGCTGGAGTGAGCTCACCCCATCAAAATCCAGAGACGGTGCGGGGGCGGGGGACAAGCGAGCCCTTGCCTGCCCACCTGCCTCCCCTACCCCCGCCATGGTCAGCTAGCACACACTGTCTCAGCGCCCCTCCCCGGCCCCCAGTGGACGAACCAGCAGACAACATGACCCATGACCCCCAAATCTCCAGGGGGGGACACGAACCCAGGCGAGATCCCCCTCCCACTCTGCCATGATGCAGGCTCCCAGGTAACCCCAAAATAATTGCTTCTCCTACTGTGCTACACCCAGGCCCCAGACACAGGGTCAAAGTGCCCTGCCCCACCCCCAGGCCGCCTGGTGCCCTGACCACGGGCGACAGACGGCAAAGGGGAAGGAATCTGTCGGGGCAGCACTTTGTTGTACAAACTGCCAGGGGCGGGTGAGCCCGACACAAAGGCCAAAAGGCCTTTAATCCCCTGGCGGTCTGAGAGGGGCGCCGGGCCGGAAAGGAGGTGGCCGCGGCCCCCTCTGGCGTGCCTGTACTGCCCGTGCCGCGCGGGAGGCCTGCCAGCTTCTCACACTTGGGCCCCCAAGGTGGCAGGAACTTCGCCAGCCAGTCGGCCAGGAGGAACAGCGATCTCCAAAATAAGGAGAATGGCCGGCACCCAGCAGGTGCCACTGTGGGCCAGGTGCTGAAGTTCTGCAAGGCTTATGTCACTCGAATCCACAACAACCCCTTGAGGTAGACCGTGGTGGCACCCCCAATTTTAGAGATAAGGAAACTAGGCTCAGAGATGGGAAGTCGCCTGTTCCAGGTCACACAGCGAAGGGAACGGGGCTCGAGGTTGAGACCAGGACTCCCTCTGCTGGGCTCACGCTCCTGTATCCTGCCAGCAGTCCCCTGCATCTGACCTTTGACCCTTGCCCTCTGTAAGCTCGCATGAAGGCCTGGGACCCGAAAAGGCCGCACTCCAGCCAGGGCCTATGGGAGCGCTGAGATGGGTCAGGGCCTTCAGCAGAGGCCCAGGGAGTGGCAAGCTGGGGTCTGGAGGTTCTAGTCCCAGCTCAGCCCCAAACTCACCACGGACAGACCCCTGACTCCCTTCACTTTCACGAGTCCCCACTGCACGTGCATCCACACCAGCCACCTCAGTCGATGTGAAGGCAGTGACTCTGATCCGCTTTGATCATGCTGCAACTCCAGTGGGTGCTAATAAATATCCGGTGACTCACTGAATGAATGAACACGCCCAACAAGCCTGGGGTGGAAACCAGCCCACCTGACAGAAGAAAGCGAAGTTCAAAAGGAGACTTACCCAAGACCACACAGCTAGAAAGTGCCAGAATTATCTGCAGGCCCCCGTTCCCATCAATAAAATCGAGGCCATAACATTTCATCCCAAGGGAAGGAGGGGCCTGGATCACATGATCCCTGAAACCCATTCTAAGGTACCCCCTGCCCTTGTATAATAATCCTCCTGGGCCTCAGTTCCCTCAGCTGTAAAATGGGAACAAAAAACATCTCTGCTCTGCCTCCTTCCCGGGGCTGCCGGGAGGGGCGCAGCCAGCAAACACTGCATCTGCTCGGCCCTTCCCCAGGGGGCCTGATGTGCTCTCTGCCTTGGAGGCGCCTCTAACATGGCTGGGGTGGGTGCCCAAGCCGGTGGGCTACTGGCCAGGTGGAGGACCAGCAACACCACTTGATCTCTGAGTCTCAGAGAGGTAGGGCCAAGGGAAAGAGAGGACCATGCTCGGTCAGGCATCCCTGATTCTAGGCCACCTCTAGCCAGGTGGCCTCAACTTCCTCATCCATGAAAAAAGGATAGTCAGTCAGATCTGCCCATAAGGTTCAACTCGGTGTTCCAGGAGAACACAGGCCACCGAACCACGTGCTGACAACACAGTGTGAGGACAGTGCTGAAGGGCAGGGGCTGGGAGAGCCCAGGGGAGGGTCCCCTCACTTAGCAAGGTGGGGTGGGAGGCTGGGAAGGTTTCGCAGAGGAAATGGCAGCTCGCCTGGGCCTGAAAGATGATTTCGCCCAGGAAAGGTGGAGAAGAGGGAGAGAGTCACCAGGCAGAGGGAAGGGCACATGTGAGGCCCGGGGTGGAGAGTGCACAGCACGTTCGAGGGACAGAAGAAGTTTGGTGCAGTGGGACACGTGTGTGAGGTGGCCGAGGGCCAAGGGGAGAGGCCTGAGTGGGCTTTTCCACTTAAAGGAGCTGTTGTGCCGTTGACCTGGTGTGGTCAGAGCCCAAGTCTCCCCTGCCCCCCCCAGCGTCCCTGCACAATCCTCTGGCCCCCACAGACACCCCAAGAATGGGCCTCCCCTGGCAGCTGAATGAGCTGTCTGCCAGCTTACAAGGAAACTGCAGGAAGCCACTAGGAAATGCCTCCGCCCCACCCGGGTTCCAGGTGTGGCCAAGGCGGTAGGGGTGGCCCATGGGACACCAGCCTCTGGGCTGGGCTGCCCAGCAAGAAGGCCCCTGGGGGTTGAACATTATACGCCAAGCACTGTTGCTGCCAACAGCGCCTGCGGCACTCACGTGCCCGCCTCCTGCCCGCAGCCCGGATTGCTTCTCAAGTTGTCTGGCCCCCGGTGGCCTTGCCGCCACTGGGCGCGGGCATGTCTGTGGGGCTTCAAGGCCACACCAACCTGGTCGGCCTGCCCATACCCTCCTGGGTCACTGACCACAGGCTTCACAAATGAAGCCCCTTCTATAGTGTCAGGCCTAGGGGAAGATGCGGGAAATGTTCCACAAAGTTTTGTTGAAATGAGCCATAACTAACAGTAAGACCACTTCCTGAACCTGTTAGGTTAGGCCTTTTCAGGGCTCTTGACTCACCGAAGGGTTAGAAGAAAAGTCCTTGTCATTAGATTCTATGTGATCTGCCCCCCCATACACACACTTTTCCAACTTCTTTTGCTATGGAGCTGTCCCTGCTCCCTGCCTTCTGGACATATTTATCACCTCAGTAGTCCTCGAACACATGCCCCTTGCTACCTCAGGGCCTTTGCACTTGCTGTGTCCCCTGCCTGCGATGTTGCCCCCAGATATTCAATCATTCACTTCTCTTCTTCTGATTTTTGCTCAAATGTCACCTTTTTAGAGATCCAGCCTGACAACATCCCAGGTCTGGAATCTCTTGTAGCTCTCCGTCAGCCCCCTTTACACGCTCATTGTCCTTCTCTGCACCTTGCCACCTGACAGTTCTATATTCACGTGTTCATCTGTTTATCATTTGTCCCCCCCACCAGAAGGTAAGTTCCATGAAGGCAGGGCTTTGCCCATTTTGCCATTGCTGTTTCCCCAGCACCTGGCACATAGTAGATGCTCAACAATATTTGTTACCTTACTTAACAAATGGGGCTCACAATGAGGAGACTGCGGCTCAGAGAGCTGACCTGCATAGGCACAGAGTTGGGAGACCCAGGGCTTGAACCCGAGACCCCTGGCTCCACATCCGGGAAGATCTCTGCGCTACCTCATCCTCCTGCCATCTCTTTGGCCGCTCATGCCTGGGGCCTTCCTGCCAGGCAGCCCAGCCCTGGGCGGACAAGAGGCTGCCTGTGGTCACTGAGGAGTGTCCCAAGGAGTAGGTGGGGGTCTCAGAGGCAAGAGGGGCCAGAGCTCTGGCTCCAGGGCTTTGTGCAACACAGCCAGGAGGCCGGTGACTCCAGCCTCGGTGACTCCGCTCAGCGCTTGCTCCCGTGGGCATCGGCAACAGGAAAAAACAGGCTGGAACGACAGCCCAACAGCTGTGTCCAAGGCTGGCCACCCCCGTCCCCCAGGGCTTTCCTCATCTGTGTCCTGGAAGGGGAGGAAGGGGCAGGCAGGGCCAAACCCATGGCTGAGATAGGCCTATGGGGTGGGCCTTCTTACAGAAGCACCCCCGTCCCCTCTCTTCATGACTAATGTCCATTCCAGGACACAGGAACTCTGGGACAGGAACAGGCATGGTGCAGAGTCCCGCAGACAAACCCTTCTGGGAAAGGCTGGTTAAATAGAGCTGAGTTGGTTCCCTAAGTCCTAAATGTCTCAAACAACAAAGGGGAGTGGGGTACAAGTATTTATTTAATGTTTCTCAAACTTGTTTAACTTGGAACCCTCTCTTCATACAAAGCTCATTGGACTGGGGTTCTACAGAATGCACTTTGGGAACACCTGTTCAATCATCCTGCCTTTTCCTCTACCAGCCTTAAGTAAGGCTTTAGATGTAAGATCTGATGCCACCCCCAACCTAGAGGTTTTGAAAAAGGGGGTGTTTGACGACAGAAAAGCCACAGGCTGCGTGGAATGAAGCGCTGATGGAGGAAAGCAGGCCAGGTATCAGGCGAGTTGCCCTCCCCTCCCTGGCGATCAGCCTGCCCTCGCAGGTGCTGAGTCCTGCCAGAGGGGGCAAGAAGGGTGGCCCAGCGCCTGGCCACTGCTGGTCCACTAGGACCATCCAGAGGTCTGAAGTTACCTGTGGCCCAGAGAGGGAGGGAGGTTTGTCCAGCTGCCGAGTGCAGAGAACAGAACACGCGCTAGCTGCAGGTGTGGCTGCGGGGGCATGCAGGGGAGGGGGCTGGCACACTTCCAGGCAGCAGCGTGGGCCATGAGGGACTGAGAACGGGGCTCCTAGCTTGCTCTGCTCTGCTGGGTAAGTCCCTTCCCTTCTCTGGGCCTCAGACTCCACCTCTGTCAAATGATGAAGTAGACCAGGAGCAGTGGCTCACGCCTGTAATCCTAGCATTCCGGGAGGCCGAGGCAGGAGGATCGCTTGAGGTCAGGAGTTTAAGACCAGCCTGAGCAAGAGCAAGATCCCATTTCTACAAAAAATAGGAAAATTAGCTAGGCATGGTGGTGTGCGCCTGTAGTCCCAGCTACTTCAGAGGCTGAGGCAGGAGGACTGTTTGAACCTCGGAGTTTGAGGCTGCAGTGAACTATGATGACCCACTGCACTCTAGCCTAGGTGACACGGTGAGACCCTATCAAAAAAAAAAAAAAGATAAAATAGACCCAGATCACAGGTTTCCAGTTCGTCCTCATCAGGCTTGTGGCCACTCTGGAGCGGGCTGAAGAGGAAGAGGGAGACAGGTAAAGTTTGGGCCTCCTACCCTCAAAACTTACTTAAATCTAAACAAATCCACCTTTTCCCATTTTCTATTCTGACCTTCTACATATAGCTCTGGTTCAGTCTCTGGTTAGCTGTGAGGCCACGAGCAAGTCATTTCACCTCTCTGTGCCTCCCTTTCCTCATCTGTAAAATGGGCGTGATCACTGACAATCATAGTATCTCCCTCAAGGGGCTGTTGTGAGGATTAAATAAAAACGTAAAGTGCTGCCAACAGCACGCGCACATGGTGAATGTTCTGGAAGTGTTTGCTGTGATTCTTACTGTTAAAGTGTGATTGAAATAAGGGTTTCACTGCTTAGTAAGTTCGAAAGCTGTCAACTTCAGTGATCCCAAAGGTTCCTTCCAGCTTTGACGTTGTAAAATACTGAAAGTCTGAAACATTAGGATTCTAGAATTCCAGGCGGCAACCGACTCCCACGCGTAAAGGGAGTGGGGCTAAAGGAGGGAATTACAAAGTCCGAATGGAGCCATAAGGAGCCGGGTGTGGGGACCTGCCCAGAAAAGGGTTATCATCATCATCGTCATTCATTTATTTATACCTCCCCTCCCACCCTGTTCCAAAAAGACTTCAAGCAGCTTACAGAGATGCATGCGTAACAGCAGGAGAATTAACTAAACATATACAAGAAAAACTCAGGTAGGGCAGACAGATGGAGCCTGGAGTGAGGCCAGGAGAAGGCACGTGCCAAATCCCAGAGATCTGGAAAAGGGACAGCTCATGTGGCCCTGAGCTTTCCAGTGGCCAATGGGAAGAAGGAAACCTGACCAGTCCCTAGATTCCGTGTCCCATGAGGTGAAAACAAACCCGTCGCTTAGAAGAAGCACAACTATTCTTGATACAGACAGCAGGGAATGTCCTGAGGGACGAGGTTTGTCTGGCACCCTCCTCTGCCTTGTCAGGAGGGGTGGCATCCGCTGGGAGTCCACTGACCACGGCCCTTTGAGGCTGAAGCCAGGGGCAGAGACTACAGTGATCAAAGACCCAGGGAGCTGGAACGGCATCTGGGGAGTACCCTCCCCCCGCACCGTCACCCCAGCATCCTTGGTCTGGGCAGGATTACCCATCACTCCCCAAGCCCGAACACAGCCAGGGCCCAAAATAGCTGGAGCAGGAGAGGGTGCCAGGAGGCCCGGGCGGGGGCCCTGGCTAGGCTGCCAATAGGACGGCCCAGTGGGCCAATGCACACATACCCCTGGTGCACAAAGGGGCACCTTCACTCGGGCACACAGCCCTCCCTGGGAGTCCCCCACCCACCAAGTTCTCCCCTCAGCCCCACGCACGTTGCTCACGCAGAACCCCGGCTGCGGCTCCACCCTTCCCACCCTTCCCACAAGGCGGGCCTTCCTGCAGGAGCCAAATGGAAAAGCCTTCGGCAGAAATGCCACCGTACCATATAGGGAAGTGCCTGAACACTTCCTCCCTGCTCCCCACCTCCAGAGTCAGCCTCCCTCAGGATCCTCCATGGCTGGGCTGGTTCCTCCCTGGGTCCCCCAGCTGCAGACCAAGACAATGGGGGCTATTCTGGGCTGCAAGGGGTATTTAAAGCTCTGGCTGGGCCTCCTCCCTAGGGAACAAAAGGTCTTGCCCTCTGCAAGACCTTCCTGAAATTGTTGCTCCCCAGACTGTGGATGCAGCCGAATTCCA
This sequence comes from Propithecus coquereli, assembly GCF_000956105.1. Lineage (NCBI taxonomy): Eukaryota > Metazoa > Chordata > Mammalia > Primates > Indriidae > Propithecus > Propithecus coquereli. Next base: position 464,407 of record NW_012149075.1, read on the forward strand.
TACTATTCCCAAACCCCCCTGCCAGGCCCCAAGGCCCTGTGAGATGCAGCACAAGTGCCTCCTCCTCCAGGAAGCCTACAGGGCTGCATCCTGTGCTCAGCAGCACTGCCAGAGACCCTCAGGAAAGCTGGGTCCTGGCCCCTGCTCTGCTGTCCATCTTCTCTGGGTTCCAGTTTTCTCATCTGCAGAACGTGCATATTAATCTCAGCGTGTGTGAAAGCAGTTTGGGGGCTCCTGCGGTTACGATGAAGTGGTGTCTCCCCAGCCACCGTGTCGGGTAGAGTATAAGCAGGGAAGAGAATTTTGTCTCTCTTGTCACTGCTCTTTTGCCAGCACCTGGCACACAGTGGGTGCCAAATAAATATTTACTGACTGATACAAGTATTTGTGGAATGCGTCTATAGCCCCCATGGAACCACCCAGAGTGCCGGGCGCACAGGTGGCTAATACTCCTCGACAGCGCTGCCAGCTCTCGCTCTGAGCACGGAGAACACGTCCTTATGCTAAGCACTTAATGACGATCTCACTTAGTTTGCTCAGCAATCCCAGGAGGCAGGTATATTATTGTCGTATTTTATGAGCAAGAAAACGGGAGTTCCAGACCAGTGGTCAAGGAGCCTGCCTGAGGTCCTGCAGCTGCTACGTGGCCAGGCTGGGAGTCGAGCCCGGAAACCCTGAAGCGTCCATCATCCTGCACGGCACACCCTGGAGAAAGGCCGTCGGGAGAACACTGGGCCTGAGTTCGGCCACTAAGTAGCTGTGTGACTTCAAGCAAGTCACTTGGCCTCTCTGAAACTGTTTTCTCTTCCATAAAAAACAGGGGCATTAATTCCTCTCTCTTCAGGTCATTAGTAGGATCAAAGGAACCCAAGGATGTGACCGTGTCCCCCCCATTAGCCCGGCCCCTCCCCAGGGGCGGCAGCTGTGAGGGATGGTGGGAAGATGCGCTGGGACGGGGAGGGTACCCAGAGCTGGCCCTGGAACAAAGCTCAGCGGCTGCTGACAACAGCTGGGGAGAGTTCTGGGCCCGGCCCAAGCAGGGGGAGAAGGGGCGGGCTGGGAAGTCACCTCTGGCCCTCCTCTGTCACCCTTCCCTGCTAACAGCTGCTGGGGCCTCGGGGCCAAGGGCCCACAGCAGGCGGGGAGTGGGGACATGGGGGGCGGGGGCAGGCTGGCTAGGGTCATCTCAGTCCTCCTGCTGCCAGCTGCTCAGGCCCCAGGGTGCCGGCCGCACAGCCCTTCGCCCAGTTCCCTGGGAAGCCTGGACTAGGGGTGGGGGCTGGAGCAAAGGTCTGTGGGCAGACCATGCCTTAGCTGGAGCCCGGCCTGCCCCAGGGACCCCTGTGGGGGGCAGATGGCGGGGCTGGGGGGTGGGGTCCTGGAGAGGCCTGTGGTTTTCCCTCCTGGCCCCAGTTGCAGGCCCTGTAGGGAGCTTTCCTGGAGGCTGTGAGCTTGGCCTACCCCAGGCCCCGCTCAGCCCCCACAGCTCCACTCCCAGCTCCCTGCCAAGCCCTTCCAGAGGTTCCAGCCCACGCGGCTCTCTCCCCTCTGAACTCTCGCGTACCCATAATTACCACTGACCATATTTTCCAAAGCAGAAATCAAGAAACCGCTGAACAAAGGATTTCTAGGCTACTTCTGGGTGTCAGAGGAAGCCTGGGAGATGTAGTTTGGACGTGGAGGTATTCAAATTTCTGGGACACACTATTAATAGTTTTTCGGGAAGACAAGTATATTTATTATATTTTATTAATAAATCAAAGCCATCCTAGGAAATGTGTGTTGGCTACATGCCACCCCACACCACTGGACACCCTAGCCTGGTGACTTCCTGGCTGTGTGGCCCCGGGCAAATCACTTGACCTTTCTGAGCCTCTGTTTCCTCATCTGTAAAATGGGAATAAAAATGACCACCTCACAGGGCTGCTGTGAAGATTCGACAGGACCATCTAAGGGTTTAGTGTGTGGTACTTACTAGGTGTAAGTGTCACTTCTTCCTCCCCTCCCACCCCCACCCGTCCAAGTGCCCTCCAAGAAACCCCTGGGGACAGTAACGCCTGCTCTGCCCCTCATAGGTTGGGTAAGACTCAAGAGAGACCAGCTGGGAAAAGGGTCTAACACATTCCTGGATCCTGGGCTGTTCTTGGCTGGGAGGGGTCACCTAGCCCAATACCCTCACTTATCAGAGTGGGAAACTGAGTCCCAGGGAGGGGAAGTGAGGATGTTGAGGGAACCAACCAGAGTTGGAGGACCTGGGTTCAAATGCCATCTCTGACACTGTCGTCTGCTGGGTGACGTCACCACTCCGAGCCGTATGTTTGTGCCTCCCATACCTCCCTAGTATTGTTTCAGGACAAGTTGGATTGTGCATGCAGAGGGTTTAGAGTTGCGCCAGGCACACGGGGAGGACATGGCAGCCCTAAGGAGAGAGGAAGCAGAGCCTCCCAGCAGCTCCCAGCAAGCCGGTGGTGGAGGCAGACCCGGGACCCAGGCGTCCTGGCTCCTGACACAGGGTCTTTTACCTTCCATGAAGTCACCTCCTTGCCTCCTTGGGGACAGGGATTCCCCAAGGCCAGGACAAGGGGCCACGCAGATGAGGACGATATGATGGTGGCATTGGGTTAGGTCTTTGTTGGGGGCTGAGTAGGGCCCGACCCCCCAGCCTAGACCTAGAGCCACCCACTCCAGCCTGTCCTCAAGGCCCAGACAGACCTGCCCCACTGAGGCAGTGGCAGGAAGGGCTGGCGAGCAAGGGGTGTGTGTCCCTGGCAGGGAGAACTCAACATCCCAGGGATTCGGGTTACCGGAAATGGTAAATCTCCCCAATGCCTGTCACCTCCGACCAGGAATGTCTGCCGCCTGAGGGAACATCCTGTCCACCTGCCCCAGAGAGCCTAGGGACAGCCAGGGCCCGGGGCCCACTCTCTGCTCCCTGCCCGACCCCTGGGGCCTCGGGTTGGCCACTGGGTCTCCCCAGCCAAAGGGCACCTTTCATTCTGGGCTAGTGGGTGCGGCTGTAACTGACCAATCCCAGGAGAGGAGGAGAAGGCTGGAAGGGGGACGCCCAAAAGATTGAGAGCTACCCACTCAATCCTGTCATGTGCATTCTGAGCCCCAGTGTGGGTGAAGGCTCTGATCTCAATAACCCAACACAGAGGGTAGGACTGACCCGGCTGGAGGCCTGGCTCTGCCGCCTGCCAGCTGGGTGGCTCTGGGTAAGTCAGGCAGCAGCCCCACCTCTCATCTCTGGTATGGAGGTGACAACAGCCCGGGATGGGGACCCTGTGAAATTCAGGGGACTGAGCTGTGAGCTGATTAGCACAGGGCCTGGCAGTAGTAAGGGCCCAGGGAACAGGGCTATCAGGCATTACCGGGAACACGAAGGTAAAATAACCAGTCGTCACTACGAGACCAGGTACCATGAGCCACGCAGTGTCCTCTGCCCTGATGCGGCTGACATTCTAGTTAGAGCCAGACGGACCATCAATTAATACCTCAAAATATATACGTCAGATGGTAACAGTGCCGAAAGAAAATGCAGCAGGTAAGGGGACGGCCACAGGCTCATTAGGGAAGGTGACGCTTACGGTGGCGTGGAGCCACAGGGGTTAAGTCAGGGGCATGTGTGGTGGAAGAGCATTCCAGCTCAGGCAACAGCGGCTGTAAAGGTCCTGGAAGCAGCAGGAGCCTCAGAATGTTCTGGAAGCCGCCAGGAGGCCAGTTACCTAAACCCTCACAACTGCCCTGAGAGCTAAGTGGCAGGGCCAGGATCTGACCCTCCCTCTCAGCCAGGCGTCCAGGGACGACTCCACAGAGTTCCCGTGGGGAGGGACAGGGTGGGAGACAAGCACAGAAGGCGTCTGAGCCAGAGTTTGAGTCTTCCATAGACTGGCCGCAGACAAGTTGCGTGTTCTCGAGGGGCCTCGATGTTCTCGTCACTCACAGACGAGTGATGCCTGTTCTGTCCCCTCCCAGCTGATGAGAGGGGAGGCCAAAAGAAGGGGCGGGGGGAGCATGGTGCTGGGAGGTGACTTTGAGCTTCTCTGACATCTTACACCTGAAGCTCCTCCTTGGACAGGTACGCATACGGGATGCAGACCCTACCCACCTGAACCACCCAGGGCGACCTCCTGCCTGGCCCCCCAAGAGTTTGCATCCTGCCCGTGCCTGCCTGGGCCTCGACCCCACTCAGCATTCACGGCCCAGCCACAGCCAGGGTCTCTGGCCTGCACTCTGGCTCCAGGTGTCAGACGTGCCCCCCCCGCCCCCCGCCCAGGACCCAGCCCAGGAACAGCTCCCCGTGTTCCTGACCAGGCGGAGGCCCACGGGCAGCCCTTGTTACCGGGGGTGCCAAACCGGGCCAGCCCTCACGGGCACCCGGCCAGACCCTGAGGCCCAGCCAAGTGCAAACAGCATGCCTGGCGCCCAGATACGGGCACGCTGGAGCGGGCAGGCTGCCCACTGCCCCCGTCACAACAAACCATCATCTCCGCCCTGCCGAGGGGCCCGGGCAGCCAGCACCTCCGCTGGGAGCCGGGCGCTGGGGACTGCCAGGGGCGGCTTCCTCCCCAACCCCCACTGGGAATGGGCAGTGGGAATCTCGGAGCCGGGCAGGGAGATTCCAGATGGCAGCAGCTGACGGGAGACAGCAGACAGGCTGAGGGGAGCAGGTGGGAAATTCGGGGGGCGGGGGAGCTGGGAGGAGCCAAGTCGTGGACTTTTTAACGTTACGGGTGGCACCGGGCCACAGCGAGTGAGGAGACTTCTCCCCAGCTGCTGAGGACAGCAGGGATGGCCCAGGATGGTGAGAGGGGCAAGCTGTTTGCCCCCATTGAGGCCCAGGGTGGTACCAGGCTGGGACAGGGACCGGCAATAATGACAACAGCAACTCCTTACCGGGCACACACAGCACTTCCCGTACACCGGCGCCGTCTGACAAGGTGACCACTAGCCACTTGTGGCTACTGAGCACTGAAGTGTGGCTAGTGCCACCGTGGAACTGAACTTTTATTTAAAAATGTATTTAATTTTATTTCATTCCATGTCATATTTAGTCACATGTGGCTAGCGGCTACCATATTGGACAGCACAAATCCTTAAGCCAAGCCTGGAGGGAAAGCTGTCTCCATGTCACAAAGGAGGAAACCGAGGCTTGCCCAAGGCCATGCAGCTGGTAAGCCGAAGAGGCGACCTCAGAACCCAGGCCCGGCGTCTCCTCTCTGCTCCCCACCCAGGGCTGTTGGCACCGCGGGAAAGACTAACGGAAACTGTCCGTGTGCGAGCGATAAGGCTGCCCGTTTATCAAGACATCGCGTCTCTTTGCTTTTGGCCTGAATTCTGTCAGCAACAC
>NW_012149075.1:470686-484706 GCF_000956105.1 Propithecus coquereli
TTACTATGACGATGATTATTAATACTATCCCCATTTTATAGAGGAAGAAACTGATGATAAAATTAAATAGATAAAAGAGATAATGCAAGCCAAGTGTGGGAGGGTGCACCTGTAGTCCCAGCTACTCGGGAGGCCGAGGCAGGAGGATTATTTGAGGCCAAGAGTTTGAGACCAGCCTGTTAGTGAGACCCCATTTCTAACACATTAAAAAAAAGGTTTTTTTAGAAAAAGAGACAATGCAGGTCAAGTGCTTAATATAGTCTGTGGCACAGGCTAAGTGCTAAATAAATGGTATTAACAGTTTTTTGAGGTTTTTTTCTGTATAATGAAGGGTCTACAGAATCGGGGGAAATTTAGGATACTTCCCCAGGGCTGGGCACACAGCAGGTGTTCCTCAAATATTTGCTGCTACACTGACTCAGTCCCAGATGTACCAGTGACAGGTGGGGGGGCCCTAACTAAGCCTGGGCAGCCCCTCTCGAACCCCACTCCCCAGCGTGCTCCTCCCCACCCGACCTACGGGGCACTGCCACGTGGTGCGGAGCCGCTTTCCTGCCTCCGTCTCTCTCCACGGTCTGGGTCTGCCGTATGGAACGACTCTGGGGAGGCGACCTCTAGTCCAGCCGCGCTGAGCCCGCGGGCCAATGGGGAGAAGCGAGTCTGATAATGCTCCAGTCCCACCGGAGGCTTTGACATCCCATTCCTCTCTGAACCCCAGCCCAGACCGCAAGAGGGTAAGAAGGGGAAGAATTTAGGAGGAGAATGAACACATATGGATTTTCCATGCTGGTCACTCTCCAGGCCTGTTTCCACGGCTGTCGGATGAGGGTAACGACAACTCCTACATCACAGGGGGTTTTCAGGATGCAGTGACACAGTGGGCACAAGGCAGCTCTTCTCTGACCCTGATGGGCACACGAATGACTTGGGGTCTTGCTAGTGGGCAGATTCGGATTCAGTGGGTCTGGGAGGGGCCTGAGACTCTGCATTTCTGATGAGCTCCCAGGTGAGGCCCAGGCTGCTGGTGCACGGGCCACTCTTGGAGTTACAGGGACACAAAGGGATTAGACAGCACCTTGCACACAGTAGGCCCTCCATAAAGCTAGCTATGCTTTCTCTTCTTGTGATTTCATCCACAGGAGCCCCCCTTCCGGGGTTGGAACTGCTCTTACACTGCTGACAATCCGGAGGTCCGGTGAGGCTGAGTGGTTTGCCCAAGCCCAGAAGGCTAGAAAGAGGCAGAAGCAGGATTCAAGGCCAAGTCTGCCGAGCCACCCTTCCCATGCATCACGCCACGCCACCCCAAGCCCCACCCGCCTCGAGCAGCGCGAGCTGAGGACACACCAGCCCTGCCCCTCAGCCCCATCACGTCACTGGCTCCTTGCTGGGTCAGCCAGGCCTCTGGGCACAGGCCCAGGCTCCCCAAAAAGAGGCCTTGGGCCGTCACCTCCACTCCTCCAGCAGCAGCTTCCAGCAGCCTCCCCCTCCATCGCCTTATAAAGCGGCCCGAGCTGCTCTTTTCCAAGTTGCAGTTTAATTTTATATGGAGCGAACCGACTGTCCTCTCCCTGCAGCCTCAGCCGGACTGCTTCACACATTCCTTCTGGAGCAACATTACCTAATTTAACCATAGCCCTGCTCTCCGGGGCTCTCAAAATAGCAGCTGCCAGTAGGGGAAAATGCCCTAATGTTATCAAAATAAATAGTTCTCTCTCCTCTCCTGCTCTTGGCCCGCACCAGCCTCAGGACCCAGCCCAGGGAGAACCTAGGCCGGGGGACTGAGGTGGGCCTGGGGTGACCGAGATCCCCCCAATCCCCTGTTCTCTTCTTCCTTGTCCCTGGGACCTCCCTATGCCCCCTCCATACCCCAAAACCCCCAGCTCAACCCCATGGGCCATTGTTGCCCTGGTTAACTAGGGTTCAATTTCCCCTTTCTCCCAATAACAAAAACGATACCAGTAATACACTAATTGCCCATTCCCCAGGTATTAATTATCAGCTAAATACTTCCCACGCCTTGGCTCAATGACGCCTAAAAAGTAGGGATTAGCATTCCCTTCTTTCAGACAAGGAAGAAGGCGCTCACAAAGGTGAAGGGACTTGCCCAAGGTCACACAGCCCGGAACTGGCAGCGTTGGGGTTGGAAGCCAGGCCCAGCTGCCCCAAGGCCCTAATCATCATGCCACCTTCCACCTGGGACTCCTCTGCAGGGTCCGAGGCCAGGGGAGGAGGCGTGTGCGTGTTTTTGTGCTAGAAGGCGTTGCTCACCTGCTGTGTTATTGTGGCGTCTGATCATACAGCTGCCACCCAAGGGGCCTATTATTATACCACAGTTCACATTTCACCTAGATCCTACGGGCCCTGAGTCTGTCCCCAGGACCCTAGGTGCGCAAGCTGCCTATCAATATGTGACTCCAAGCCCCTGCTGCCCCGTCCCATGTGCTCCAGGGCAGGGCTGCCACATTAAAGCAGGGAACCCCCCGACTGCTGGCATACCTCGGGTGCAGCCGGTGGTTAGGGGCTGGGAGGGTGGGCCCATGCCCCTGCTCTCCTGCTCACCCGGCGCAATCATTAACCAGGGCAGTGACCAGTGGAGAGTGAGGCAGGAGCCCAGGCTGCGGCGCCCGCAGGGTCGGCTCCTCCCCGCTAGGTGCGTCCTTGGGCCACTCTTGCAGCCAGCTGGACTGGTGAGGCCTCTGGCAGTGGAGAGGCGCGGCTTGGACTCAGGCCGTCCAGGAAGGCTCAACCTGCCATCGCTAGAGCAGGTGGGCCAGCAGGTGCCTGGGGACACTGACAGGTAGCCTGGGGCACTCTTCACTGCTACCCTTCCTGCCCTGCTCTCCTAACACCACTATGAAGATCCCTTAAGCGAAGAGTCTTGGACAGAAGGATAGACCCTGGGGCCTGGGAAAAGGGGCAAGGCAAAACAAAACCAAGGCCCCCAGGTTTACCTAGGACCAGGTACCAAGGCAGTCTTGAAGAGGGAAAAAGAAAATCACAAAATAATAGTTCCTGTTATTTATCACTGCCTATTGTGGCTGTAGGCAATTTATATGTTCTCCAATCTTCACAGAAATCCTGCAAAGTAAGTATTACTATTTCCAACTGATGGATAAGGCTCAGAGAGGTTAACCTACCAGCCCAGGGTCACACAGCAATAAGTCACGGAGCTAGGACAGGACTCAGGGCTGTGCCCATGACATTGTCCCAATGTACAACCTGAAGAATGACATGGAGCAGAATGAACCGATGGGGGCTAACGGCCACGTAAAGGGGTCTCTGGGCTCTTTCCTGCACTGTCTGAAGCCCTTCAGCTCCCCAGCCAGAGTCCTGGTCTTTCTGAAACCCAAGTGTCCTGGGCTCAGAAACCCCAGCGGTGACAGGGCAGGGGCAGGGGCAGGGAGAGGCATGTTGCTAGAGATGGGGCCCCCCCCAATCTGAAGTGCCAAGGAAAGGTGGCCCCGGGAGCTTCTAGTACCTGTCACGGCAAGAGGTGGCCTCCTCGGAGGCTGAGGGGGCAGCCAGAGAGGGTAGCTGATGCCAGTGTGAGAGGGGGCCTCTTGGAGTGTTGAAGGGAGGAAGGTGGGACCTAAGACCCCTCCCCCTAGGAGGCCAGAGTCCTCCAGCAGCTTCCAGAATTCCCTTCAATTGCTCAGGTGAAACCAAGGTGAGGCCCAGGCAGGCTGAAAGCTTTGATCTTATCACACATTCCTGCCCCAGCGTCCCTGTCCCCCTCCCTGACCCCCACCTAGGAGGTGGGAAACCACGCTGACTTAACCCTTTCCTCCCACTTCCTCAAGTCGAATCCAGGCTTGAGCTGATCTCTGCCTCCCCACTTCCCCCAAGCCCAGGATGTGGGGAGAGAGAAGAGAGGGGGTGAAGTGGAAGAGAAGGCTCTGGGGCATCTCCCCTCATTCAGCTCGGCCCATGCCACAGACCCCCAAACCTGAGCTCTGTGGGCAGCTTCCATTTCTCCTAAATTAAAATAACCGGACTCAGTATAAATAGCCGTCGCTATTTTTCACATCCATGAGCTCATCGGAGACGCACAAGAAAATCAGCTGCGCTTGTCTGCACCCCTGTGGGTCTTCCCCTCCCCAGCCCTGGTGGGGCTGCTGCCCGGGCCCTCTCTTTCCACAGGCTGATTGTGAGGGACACGAGTGGCAAAGACTCAGGAGACCTCCTGGAGATGTGTGGCCCTGAATCCTGACCTAAAGCTCTTGATTCTCTCTTCCTTGAACGTAGCTTCCTTCCCCTACCCCTTTGTTGACTCCTCTACCAACAGCCGGTCTCCCCTGAGACCATGAGCTCCTTCAGCCCATGGCTGGTGTTCAGACCCGGTACAGGGCCTGGCATAGAGGTGGCACCCCAAAAATGCTTGCTGAATGAATGAATAAATGGTCCCATTTTGCATATGGGGAAAATTAGGCTCAGAGAAGTTCAAAGACTTGCCCTGCACTCATGAGTATAGGAATCCTGTGACTCTTAGTCTAGTGCTCACTTGCTAAACAGACGTTTACAATGCTCCTGGACGTAAGCTCAGCAGAAGGTACGCAAGGAGCGGAGAAGTGAACTGACGACGTGGGCAGACCATTGCAGGAGTGACTGCAGGGCTACACGGGAGGACAGGACAGCCTTCAAGGTCTACGGGTGCAGGGAGCAACGTCCTTCATCTGTTTCCCTAGTCCAGGACCTGGCACTTGGGGGCTGGTGGCATCAATGAAGGAAGAGGTGGGATTGGTGATGCGGTGGGCTCCTCAAGGCGGCTACCACCCCAGACCCCAGAGAATGGAATACCAACTCTTGGGCAAAGCTAGAAGTTTTCTCCAAGAACTCAAAGTCTCTTTCCTCTGACTTGGCAGGAGCAAGAAAGGAGCCCATTTTGTGAGTAGGAAGATCGAGGCCAGGGAAGAGGGTTGATAGTTGGCCGGTGACCAAGTGGAGGCCCATGCATGCCTTGACCTCTTGCCTCCTGGTCAGGGCAGGGGGGTTAGGATGGCTGTCACCTCGGCTATCTTGGGGACTTCCTCTCATTCTTTTCCCAGCTTTAACGACTCTAGCAGCAGGCGAGGGTCTTCCTGCTCCTGCACACCTAACAACAATGGGGACAATGCAAATCCAGGGACAATGGGGACGACTCCTGGACCCTTGCCACAAGGACTTCCTCCTTCACCAGCCAAATTCTCCTTGCTCTTTAAACCCCACTTCCTCCAGAAAGTCTTTCGAGATAACTCATGCCACATGCATCTTCTCCCTCCCCTGACAACCTGCTGTCATTGAGCTGTGCTGGGTACCTGCGGCTTGTGAGCCCTGCCTCTCCAACAAGATCCAGGGCTTCTGCAGAGTAGGGGCCACACGTCAAATTTCCTTCAGGAGGGTGGAGATGCTGGGGTCAGCTCCCCCCTTCCTCTGCCCCTGGCTGTGTGATCTTGGCCAAGTCACTGCTCTCTGAGCTATTTCTCCTCTGGGAAATGGAAGTATAATCCCAACTACACAGGAGAATTAATAACACAGGTAAAATAATTAGCACAATGTTGGGCACACAGTAGGTCCGGAATGTTAGGTGAATGAATGGATAAATGAATGAATGGATGGATGGATGGATGGATGAATTCCTGAATCTTCCACAGCACTGCGCTGTTCAAACGGCACTTCCCAGCTCCCAGCTGGGCCAAAAGCTTCTTTGTCTTGAATTTCACCCGAGTCCCCAACCCTGCGGTGGGCACAGGGCTGGCCCAGAGCAGGCCCCACTCAGCAAAAGGTCACTGAACTCCCGACAGGGCAAAACCTACAGGCCCCGCCAGGAGCTTGGGGCCTGACAGGAGGAGCTGGGTTCCCGGGGGTGCCAAATCCATCTCCCCGGGGGAGATTATCACAGAGCTGAAATGGAAGCCAAGGGGCAAAAGGCCCCTGAGCCTGCAAGCAGGAGCTGGCTACGCCCATGTGGCAGACACGCAGCTCACTGTAACCCTTTGCCAAGGCCAGCCCAGACCCGGGGTCCCCACGCGGCCTGTCCCAACTACGTCAGCCTCCCAGATTGTCCCCTCTCTAGACCCGACAGGCTGGACCCACCAGGTAAGGAGCTACTTGGGAGTCTGACAACCTGGGCTTCGCTCCCAGCTGTGCCACATACTGGATGGATGACAGACCAGCTGTCCCCACTCTGCCTCAGTTTCCCCCTCTGCAAAATAGATCATGATGCCAACCTCGAAAGTCTGCTGCGAGGATTATGAGATAACATTCAGAAAGAGCCCAGGGTGAGGTGAGGCTCATAGAGGGTGGCGGTTTTAGTCAAGAGAAGGTGTGAGCGCTCACTGAGCACCGGCTGGTGACCTGTGTGACTGAGGTCACCGGGGAGGAGACCCTGCAGGTCCCAGGGCAGAGAAGAGACTGGTCTGTCCCCAGGAAACTTCTAGGTCTCTGTTCCTCTGGCCTGAGGGTCACAGGAAGGCAGAAGGCAGGAGAGGGAGAAGAGCTGTTAAAGTGACAGAGGCCACCAGGGCTGGGATTTATGAGGCCGGAATTTCAATCCATCCAGCTCAGCAAGGGATCCAAGAAGAGGCATGATCCCAGTTCCCAACTATTTGAAAACTGGAGACGCCAAACAAGGAGAGGGGTGAGTCAGCTGGGGTGAGGAAGGGAGGCCAGGGCCAGGAGGTGGGGGGGCCAGAGCCGGCCCCCTGGGGGAGAGCCATGGGCAGGCAGGGAGGGGAGAGGTGGGGGCAGGGATCTGGAGGTGGGCTGGGAAGGGGCCAGAGGCAGCTGGGAATTCCCAACCCCACCCGAGGAGAAGCATCTGTGGGGTCACTGGAGGCCACCTCTGAAGTCCTCCCCCTGCCCAGCCCCAGGCTGCCTCCCCTCCCTCCAACTGGCACTACAGAAAGATAGGGAAAGAAGCCAAATGTCAGAAAACAAAACACCTGGATGATGTGACCTGTCTTGGTGGGGAGGGGGCATGTCTCTGCCCGACAGCCCAAGCCCAAAGTGTAGGGTGGGGTGGGGTGGGACGGCCAGGACCTTGTGTCTGTCTGTCTGTCTTTCTCCTCTGTCCTGCTGTTTCCTGAGAGTCCACGGGTGCCAGATTCAGAGCTGCACAGCCCAGCCAACCCTGCCAAATAAGGACCAGCCACAGGTCTGCCCAGGGCTCCCTGGGCAAGGTCCTGCCTCCTCCAGTGGGTCTGGGATGGGGTCCCAGAACAACCCCTCCTCCGCCGCTACCCTCAAGATGCATGAACATCCTTTCTGCACCCATGGGAGCCACTTGGCCACACCTCCTGTTGCTCAGAGCCCACCAACTGCACACATCTGGGAAGGGGACAATACGTTCACAGGCTCCAGCCTTTCCCAGGCCACACCCTGGGGTGTGCCCCCCTCCTTCCCCCTCCAGGAAGGAGTAATCAGGGTGGACTCTGTCCTACAGCTGTGGCCTCGGTGGGGAAGGAGGGGCAGTGACAGATCAGAGGCAGCTACATCCAGGGCTCTGAGACTGCAAAAGAGAGGCCAAAGGAACGGGACGAGCCCTGTACATGGCCATTCATTCAACAGCCCGGAGCGGGGCTGGGTCACTGTGAAGGCGTGCCATGTGGCCCTGGGAACCCTGCGTCAAATACCACGCTGGCCTTGCCCCCAGCAGGAACGAGACTAACAGGGCAATGACCGATTGTCAAACACCTCCCGCATTCCAGGCACTGAGCGAGGCACAGCCACCTGGTCACTTCATAACCAACCACAAGGAAACAGGCATTGTGATGCCCATTTCGCAGTTGACCTGAGGCTCAGAGAGGTGAAGCAACTCACCCAAGGTCACACAGCCAGTCAGGGCTGAGCCAAGACTTGAAGGCAGGGCCTTCAGAGCCCACACCTTTCCCTCGACCCCAGTGCCGAGGGGAAGGGGCTCTGAGTCGTGACAAGGGAAAGATGGCAGAGTGGGCACTGGCTTGTCCCACATCTTCTAGGCCTCAGCAGACAGCGTGGCTGGGAAGGTAGCTCCCCTGAGTCCAGGGGCTGCAGGACGTCCCTTCCCAACCCTGAGCAAGGAGCCTGGGTCTTCTTGGCCCGTCGGCTTCCTCAACGCCATTCACTCATTCACTCAAGTTTTTAATCTGTCCACCTCCTGTCTGCCTAGCACCAGGCGAATGGCAATGAACAAAGCTGAGTCCCTGCCCTCAGGGAGCTTCCACTCTAGATGAGGGGGCAGGACAGCAAATTCTGAATAACACACAGCTGTAGAAGCCATGAGCTCAGGCTGTGGGTTCTGAGGGATCACTGTCTGCAGCTCCATGCACTGACACCCAGCAAGACTTGCTCCCACTCCACACGCCAATGCAGAGGCCCCGGCTCGGGTGGGGGCGGGGCACCCGCTGGCTGTCCGCGTGTGAGTCAGTCCAATGCCCGCCATGCTGTCCCCAGCACCTTCCCCCAAGCTCACCCCTCCTGCAGCTCTCCCACCTCCGTGAGCAGCAGCGCCCTCCTTCCAGACGCTGAAGCCGAAGACTATGGGGACGTCCTAGGCTTCCCTCTCTCGGTCCCACCCCACCCCCAACCCGCCAGCAAAGCCTGCTGGCTCACTGTCAAAACACGCTCAGGTTCAACCACTTCCCACCTCCAGCATCCTGGCCCAAGCTCCCACCGGCTCTGGCCTGGGTTATGGCCTCCTTGCCTTTGCCCTTGACCCCCACGTTCTCTTCTCCACACAGCAACTGGAGCCATCCTGTTGAACACCAGGGCCCTTCAACGACTTCTCATCTCACTCAGAAGCAAATCCGGGGTCTGTGGATCTCCCCCTACAGACCCCCGCCTGCGTCCGCCATGCTCCCCCTCACTGGTGCTGCTCCAGCCACGCGGACCTCCAGCTTTCCTGCAAACACACGAGCACACTCCAGGCCTTTGCGCTAGCTGTGCCCTCTGCCTGCAACGCCCTTCCCCTAGACCTCTGCAGGGCTCACACCCTCGCTTCCTTCAGATCTCCTTCGGTTCAAATGTCATCTTATCAGAGGCCTTCCCTGACCACTCCACCCCACCCCACCTCACCTCTCTCTATCCTCTTCCTTCCTGCACTAGCTATAATGCAAGTTAATGGGGAAGGGAATTTGACTTTTCTGTTCTCTGCTGTAAACTCAACATCTAGAACCAAGTCAGATACATAGAAGATGCTTCATAAGTATTTTTAAAACGAATTTTAAGTCTAACATCCATACCTGTAGGGGACTTTAGTTTACAGAATATTTAATCATATATATCATTTGTTCATTCATTCATTCATTCAACAGACACCGTAAGCCTCTGGGAGTCAGACACCTCCTAAAATCGAGAGCAACAGGGCACCTTCCCCCATGCCTCAGGGAAGGGCTCTAGCAGGGAGCGTGGACCTGGTCCTAAGGACATCTCAGGATGCCACAGATCGCTCCAGGGATGCTCTGAGGTCCCTGTAGCCCTGGCACAGATGAGGACCGTGGAAAGGAAGGCAGGGTGGTGCTGTGGGCGGCTGAGACTTGAAGGCCCCACATTCCCAGGCCTCAAAGAGCCACCTTGTTCTCAGGGCTTTCATGATGGTGCCCCCAACCCAGCCACCCCCAGCAGCCATGAGCCACTCCCCTCTCAAGGCCGCTATTGACACAGCCCCGACGCCACTAGGCCGGGCAGTGAGGCTGGCGGCTCCCCGCGAAGCGAGTTCCACACATACTTCTGGGTTTCAGTCAGCCAGCTCTGGGCGCTGGGGCAGCTGGCCCCGGCCAGGCCCTGAGAGCGGGAGGGGGGTGGCAGGGCCAAAGAGGCCAAGGCCCAAGCTGGGGCAACATTCCAGCAGGGCCCGGACCCTCGTCCAGTCTCCCCCTTCCTGGCAGGAGCAGGACTGAGGTGGGGGAAGATCGTCAGGAAGCTGGTGGGCAGCCAGGTTACGTTCGCCCCTCCGGCCTGACCCCTCACAGCTGGGACTGGACTGGGGAGGGGGCAACAGGCCAGGGCTGGGCGTCTGAGGGTCCAGAACCCACATATCTGGCCTCCAACTGGTCTCTGAATCATTACCCCAGATCTTTCCACATCCCGGGCGGCCCCCCTCGCCCTCCCTCTTGACACACTCACCCCAAGGCCAGGCTGCCCTGAAGCCTCTGCAGACCCGCCCTAAACCTTGAGCCTCTAGGGAACAGCCCAGGGAACCAGTGCGGGCTCCATGCAGGGCGCCCAGCAGCTTGGCAGGGCAGAGGCCCCTCACTTCCCACCCAGGGCAGGGCCCCTGGATTAGTTCAACTGTCTGTAGAGTCTCACGGAATATCTGACGAGGAAACTAATTAATTAACAAACCTACAGATGACTGCCCTAGAGTTTAGTTCCTAAGTTCCCGCCAGTGCAGGCCTCCCCAGGAGGCCCCACGGACACAGAGGCTCACCCATCCTGAGCGCCTCTGACCCTGCAGGCCAGTCCCTGAAATTCCTCGCCCGAGGTAGTCCCTGTGTTGCCTGGGACCGGAGTTCTCATTTTAACCAGCGTCAGTGATGAGTTGCATCACTATCTACTGACTGCCTGCTACAAGCGGTGGGACAGTAGGTGGAGTGGCTGGAAGAGCTTCGTGTGGCTTCAAAACTTGGCTCGTGGAATCACTGAGTATGAGGGTATGTAAGCCACTGGGTAAATTACATAACCTCTCTGTGTCTCAATTTCCTCTGCTTAGAGAATGGGGACCACACTAGTAGCTGCAACCTTCTTTTTTTTTTGAGACGGGGTCTTACTCTGTCACCCAGGCTGGGTGCAGTGGCCTGATCATAGCTCACTGCAGCCTTGAACTCCTGGGCTCAAACGATCCTCCTGCCTCAGCCTCCTGAGTAGCTGGGACTACAGGCACATGCCACCACACCCAGCTAATGTTTTAAATTTTTTGTAGAGACGGGTCTCACTATGTTGCTCAAGCTAGTCTCAAACTCCTGGCTTCAAGATACCCTCCTACCTTGGCCTCCCAAAGTGCTGGGATTACAGGTGTGAGCCACCAAGCCTGACCTAGCTGTAGCTTAAAACATTCAACAAATACACTTACTAGCACTTACTACCCATCAGGTGCTAAAGATACGGCAGCGAACAAAACCATAAAGTCCAGCTCTCATGGAGCTTAAATTGGGCAGGAGGAGGCAGAAAAACACGTAAACAAATACATGACAGATGGTGGTAAGAAGAAAAATAAAGCAGTATAAGGAGGCAAGGATGACGGGCAGAGTGGTCAGGACCTGCAGGAGGGGAGGCAGAGGGTCAGGCAGATGGTCCAGGGACAAGTGTTCCAGGTAGAAGGAACAGCAAATGCAAAGGCCCTAAGGTAGCACATTCCAGAAACAAAAAAGACTGGTATAGCCGGAGAGTGGCGGGTTGGCAGGAGGCCAGATCTTGTAGGTCCTGGTGGGTTCATTAAGTCAGGGGCTGGCATCTGATTCTGAGCATCATGGGGACACAGCCACAACTGGGCTAATGTGAGGATTCTTTGAGAAATGTAGCACCTGGCAGACGGTGGGTACTGGGGAAATGTGAACTACCCACATTATTTTGTCATCATTGGCCTGGTACCCTAAAACCTCCCTCCCCACCACTCTGCTCACACATCTTCCCAGCCCTGAACCCAGTCACCTTCTGCCACTTTCCTTCCACCGTCTCCTGGGCAGGGCCCCAGACCCACAGATCCTAACTTGCCTGCGCTTAGCCTGAGAACAGGCCCGGGCCAAGCCAGGCAGGGGCCACAACTCCCCAGATACGGGGAGCTCGGCCTAAGAGATGGGGAGTCCATCTCTGCCCCTTTCAGCCTCCGACCCCTCTGAGGATGAATCTCCGGCCCCCTTCCCTCCCTTCCTCCCTCGGGGATCCGGGGATCCGGGGCACACTCAACCCGAGGCAGGGAGGGTGGAGGGGAGGGTGAGCTAACGCCAGGAAGGCGAGGCTCCTCCAGTTCCCCAGCAAGGAAATCCAGCTGAGGCAGGAAACAGGTATCTCCCTGACTTCCCTCCGCCCTAGAAAACACCTTAATCACCACCAGCGTGGCTCCCTCAAGACGCCTGTATCCGGCAGGGCTGGCCCCAAGAAAAGAAGGGCTAAGCCCCCAGCAGGAAGAAAAGGGGTCAGCAGACTGAGGCACCCAGGCCCAACCCCACCCCAGCAAGCCTCCCCACCTCCTGAGAGCTGAAATTACTCCCACACTTAATCACAGAGCACTGCTCCCTGCGGTCCTGTCTCCTGCCTTGAGTGAGTTCTCCCTAAAGCCTATCTCTCCCGGCTCCTGTCCTGCCCTCCCCCACTCACCACTGCCTTGTGGCCATGAACTGGAGCGCAGAAGAGATGAAGCTCCAGGCTTGCTGGGACACTGCACTAGGAACTGATCTCATTTAAGAGCTGCAACAAGCGTCTCACCCCCATTTTACAGATGTGAAAACTGTGGCTCAGAGAGAGAAGCCTGCCCCAAATCCTACAGCTAGAAATGGCAGCGCTGGGATTCAAACTTGGGTCTGTAAGACTGCAGAGGCCAAGCCCTTTCCAGCCCACTACCATCAGCCTGGAGTGGGACAGTGAAGACCTCGCTGTGGGGCTGAGGGGCTCTCTAATTCCAAATTATGGCCCACCAGCCTGTGAGTCCAGGGCAAGCACAGACAGGGCCTGTCCCTGCTCACCTGTACCACCCCAGCCCCTAGCACTGTGCCAGGTGCACCGGCACACAGTAGGTGCTTGGTGAAGACCTGCCCAGTGAATGAACTCCTATGCTGCCAGTGCCTGTCATGGCATGTTGCTTAACGACGATTTGCTGAATGAACAAGTGAATGAAGTTCTGTGGAAATTCCTCCATCACGCAGCAAATAACTCCGCCCACTGCTCCTGCCATTGTACAGCCCCTGGTCAGGGGCAGAGCTGGGCAAGGTCAGGAAAGACTGCTGGGCTGCGGAAGCCATCGGAAGCCATCCCATGTGACGGGCTGGTGCCCCGGGGAAAGTAAAAGTCAGCACTGGGAGCTGCAAGTTGGGGTCCAGACGGGGGCGGCCCTGCTGGGGAGAGAGGCTGAGACAGGGGAGTTAGGAGGCCACCCACCAGGGTGTAGGGGAGGAGAGGCTGGGTGGGTGGGGCAAGAGCAGTGAGGGGTCAGGTCTGGGGGGGGATTAACGAGTGACTCAGGAGGGCAGAGGTGAGAGAGAGCCAACAAGGTGAGGACAGGGAGTCAGTCACTGGGTAAATACCGGTCTGATTAGAAAAGTCCCTCTCTTGTGGCCGAGTGGGGGAGGAGAAGGGATGGGGACTGCCTAGGAGCAGAGCACCTCAGAGAGGGTCGGGGTGGCTCTGTGGCTCACCAGGGCAGGCCCAGCTCCACAGATGTGACCCCATCCACATCTGCCACCAGCTCCCTGCCCACTGGCCCCGCCCAGGCCTCCTCCATCGAGTTCGCCCAGGTCCTCAGGGCTTCTCCTGGCCAAGTGCCTTCTAAGCCTTGGGATTCTGACCCCAGGAATTCTCCTTTTCTCCATAAGGGCCCACCTGAGCTTAGAGCAGGGCAGTGGGCTGCAGGAGCAGGCCTCTCCCTGGACCTGGAGACCAAAGAAAAGCTGGGGAATCTCGGATCCTCTGAGCGTCCACCGGGTAACAGGCACTCTGAGGCTCATGCCACCCAGTCCGATCTCCCTGCGGCCATGCATTTTGCCTTCCCTTTACACAGGCACGTGGGGCGGGCCTCAGAGAGGTAACGAGCTTGCCCGAGGTCACACAGTTACTCAGTGAAGGGCAGGGATTGATTCAGCTCCTGGACTGTATGACTCCAGAGTCCGTGGGTGTTCCACACAAGCCTCCGTCCTGTCCCAAAAGTTCTTTACTTGTGCCTGCCTGGGTACGAGGTCCCCACGGGGACAGATGGCATGGTGAAGTTTCCAGCCAGGGCTGATAGGGTACCCATCACCGCTGAAGTTGGCGCGGAAAGGGGCACCCTCGTCCTGCCAAGTTCCCACCCTGCTCAAAGTTTCTCCTCCTGGTCCCCAGGAATGGTAGGCCGGGCCATGCCCAGCACGACTCCGAG
>NW_012149075.1:485486-514583 GCF_000956105.1 Propithecus coquereli
TTCGGGGACCCCACGCGCGCACGCAGCTTCCACACCCGCGCCGCACGCTCACGCCAACCCCGACTCTCAAAGCACTTGCACACTCGACTTTCTTGCACGAACACACTCGTCCGCTACCCGGGACACTGTCACACTATCGCACCCAGCTCTCTGTACTAGCGATCCCCACGGGTCACACGAACACTTGCTTCCAAACCCTCACCTCCGCAGGTGACGCAGGGGACACCGCGCACGCTCAGCCGCTCACACCCGTGTTCCCGTTCGCACGCAGACTCACACACGCGTCTCCACGAGCCACGAAGCTGAGGACACCTTTCCACACACAAATTCCTGACAGGGGCTCACGCTTCACACACAGGCCCGTGTGGTTTCTTGCACGCGAACCGGCCTGGGTGTTTTACCCCTTCTCACACTCCAACCCCAGTGCCTCGCTGTGGGCACGCGGGACTGAACCCGGCGCCTTCTTGCGTGTAAGGCGCAGACCAACTTCGATTCACGTAAGTCACAGCCCCAGAGACACCAGTTCACACACCCAGGCCCAGACGCAGACAGACCCTGCCAACGCCCGATCACAGCTGCTGGGCGGTAAATCGCAGCTCACGATCACCACCTCCGACACGGACCCCCTGGCCGGCACACTATGCCCCCACCGCCTCTCCACCTCCTGCGCTCAGCTCCCCTCCTCGCCCTGAACGTTTCCAGGCAGCCCAGGTCGCTGGGTGGAGAGCAACTGGTGTGTGTGTGTGTGTGTGTGTGTAGCTCTGAGGAAAACCTTCTGAGTAATGATAGAGGAAGGAGAATAAAAACTGAAGTTTCCATTGTTTCCTGCGACAGTTACTAGGTTCCAGAGACTCATGGCTGGGTTTGCAGCCAGGAGTGAGGTGAGCTGTGGGCAGAAGGAAATGCCCGGCTGAACTGGGCGGCACCAGGCCCGGCTCCGGAAGGGGTGTTCCCTGTGATAGGGGCCCGCAGGCCCCCAGGCACCTGGGGGATTGAGAAAACACTGGCATCCCGACGCCATCCCAGATAGAGGCCCCATCTCCAAAAGACTGGGTTCTTCTCTGCCCTGTGGGGCACGTGTCTGGGGGACCAGGTCAGAGCTGTAAGGAGCAGAAACAGCATCCACGTTGGTTCTGCCAACTCCCTGGCCCCAACCCAGACTCCAGCACAGCACTGCATAAGACTTGTCTCTGCTCCAGATGTGGAGATGGGGCAGACAGAGGAGGGATGCCCAATTGGTCCCCAGTGAACTCCTACCCTGATGGAGGGGAGGGTGTAGACATTGTCCCTGTCCTCTCATTGTTCTCAGTCTGATAGAGAATCCCACCTCCTGCGCCTAGCTGTGCAATCTTGAGCAAATTATTCAACCTCCATGTCTCAGTCTCCACATCTAGAAAATGAGAATAGTGTCACTTTGACGATTACAATGAATTAATTTTTTTTAAACAGCCTTTTCAGACACATGGGAAGCACTAAATAAGTGGTAGCCATTTCTCTTACTGCTGTTCCTGGTGGGCTTCCAGTATGAAGACAGAGACACCACTCGGACCTCAGGGAGCTCCGGTTGGATGGAGGAGCAGCCGCTACACCCAACATGACGCTCCCAGCCTGGTGGTTAGACGCAGCCCCCACCCAAGGACCCCTAGTCTGATGGGGGAGGACAGCTTTGCACTCGGAACACCCTGTCTGATGAGGAAGGCTTCAAAACTCCACTGACTTCAGACTTGGCAGGTGGCCAGCCCTGGTGGCAGGATTTTTCCAAGGCCTTGCCCATCCATGGAGGGTCAGCATCCGTGACAAATTTTCATGAGCTGCCTCAGTGTCTGTTCCCTACCTCGGGCCCTTTAAGTCCCAGAGCTTCAGCTTCTTGGATGATTTGCTCATGAGCAGAGGGAAAAGGAGAACAAGCCACCCTTTGTAGGTGTTTGGTCAAGACTGGACCAGAGCTATAAGTCTCGCTTCCTAAAAGGGGTTGAGGAAAGAGATGGCGAAGCTGACGGGGGCCTGCAAGGAGCTGGGCTGACACAGAGAGCGGGACAACACGGCCTGTCCAGAAAGCCTGCCAGAGGAGCCCCACCCGCCTGGGGACTGGTCATCCACCTATTTATTCTGCGACCGCTCCTTCCCACTAAGGGATTTGGCTGGGTCTGTTTTATTTTGCAGTCCTCGATATCTTTAGTAAATGCTCTCAAGTTGCTTTGTCTAGGACGTGGCTATCTCCGCACATGGCTTAGAAGAGGAGCAGAAGCAGGGCCTTCTGGGCTTCCCTGAGCCCGGCAGGCACCTGCAATCACGCCGTACATGCTCATAGCTCAGGGAGCTTATCATACTCTTTGGGAGAGAAACAACTCAAGTCCCACACAAAGTTCCTGGGTAAGGGCAGACTGCAAGAGTTTGGACAGGCAGGAACAGCCAAACAACCTGGCTCCTGAGAATAAGAGTTGGGGGGTTTGGAGCCTGGAGCCAGAGATTGTGGCTCACCTGTCTGCTGCTCTAAAATAGACAGGACTCATCTTTTCCTGGCTTCCACTCCCACTCCAATTCTTTTCTCTACCTCAAAACTTATCACTCGTTTATTCACTCATTCATTCAAAGCTGCAGTGGACAGTTGGACAGTTTGTTCACTGAACAAGGGTGTGCAGTCTAGTGGGTGAATAGGAGCTGTAATGTGTCCTGTTGTGGGGCTACACCTGCCCAGAGTGGGTACCTTTTGCTAATGCGAGTGGAGGCACCGTCTGGGTGCCCTACATTCACTCGATAATGAAAATAAACACTTAGTATGCGCAAGGGTTTCCATGCCTGTGTGGGAAAACAGATGCTGGCAGAGTAAGGATATGTCCTTGGGCAAGAATGTGGAACCAGAAATTGGTGTGAAAGGGAGTTGGGATGGAGGAGAGGAAACAAGGAGATGGTGCGGGGAAGAGGAGGAGGAGGAGGAGGAGGAAGGGCACAATTCTAAGCAGGCCGTCAAAGTTCCCCTGGAGAGGGAGGGGGTCCCAAAAGGCCTGGCAAGGTCCACTCCTGCCCATTCTCCAGCCACATCCCTTCCCCAGTGCGGTCTTTGCACATGCCGTTCCTTCTCCTTGAGTGCTTTCCCCGCCTCGTATACACCCTCTTCACTCTACTCTCCTTTAGGGTTCAGCTCAAGCATCATGTCACCATAGTAGTGACATGACCTGGCCTCCCAGGCTAGGTCGAGTCCCCCACTACACTTCCCCACAGCATCCCCCCGACACTTTCCTCTCTTGGAATTTTGACGATGGTAATAATTTGGGAGATCATTCAATACGATGAGGAAATGAAGGCAGAGCGCACGAAGGTCTTGTCTGTCTTAATCCCAATTCTATCCCCCTGAAGAGCATGGAGTGGGCACTCGGATCACTTTTACTTAAATCAAAGAACAAGTTGGTTCAAACGTGGCATATGGTGTAAATGTCCCTCTTCTGATTTATACTTGGGACAAAGATAAACTCTCTTTACTGTTCAGTTGACACTGAATCTCATCTGATGGTCACTCATAGTCCTGGGAAGTAGGCAAGTATTATATTTTATTAGCTGCCTTTTCCAGATGAGAAAACTGAGGCACAGGGGATGAGGTGGCTTGCCAAGGTCGCACAACCAGCAAGAGGTAGAACTGTCTAATTCTAGAACCCACTTTTTCAGCCACACCCATTCTGCCTTCCCCCGGGTTGTTCTCAGCTCTGCCCAGGCAGAAGTGCACCCCTCCCAGCTCAGGCAGCAGTGTGGGTCTTCCGCAAATGGCCTGGGACCTGCCCCTGCCACCCCCATCACTATCAATTGCTTCCTTGCTGAGCTCCCGCCTTGGGTCCCAGGCCCAGGGTTCCCACACTGTTCCTCCTGGGTCACCTGCCATCTGAGATGCCCCTTGGAAAAGGGGTTCTTTGGTCAAAGGACTTTGGGGACCCTGCACTCCTTCTTACACTTTGACCATCCCCAGGGACACCCGCACAGAGAAGTCTCTGAACACGGCTCCAGAGAAGCCGCCTGCCCAACGCTGTTTAATCCGGCCATCCTCAACCTCTTTGAGAAGGGAACCCACGTGTTTTTTTGGAGAAGCCTTTTAACATCTCATAGGACTGGTGTTTCTCACCGCACACTTCGCAAATGCTGCCCCAGAGCCTGGCCCCTGAGCTGACCATAAATGGTCTTTATGATTTGAATTTGTCACTCGTGGCCGTCCATCCCCCCCTTCTCCCCCCACCCCCAGCCGGGCTGGAATTCTTACGGCTCCACACACCCCCTCACATTCCTGCCCACAAGCCCCTGCTCCGACTGTAGAAGATGTCTGTGCCGGGCCCGTAGTTGGAGCTCCAGAAATGTCCCTCCCCCTTCCTTTGTCAATGTGGACATCACCTGTTTTACCTCATTACACGTGTAGCAGTGCATACACGTGATTTCACGTCTTGCTTTTCTCACTGCACATTTTTTGCAGAGACACAGTTCTATGTGTCAGTAAGGACCAGGGCTACTTAAAAATGCATCTGCGGACCAGTGCCAATCCCGGAACTGTTTATGACCAGTCTGGGACCCGATAAGGAGCTCGTTCCACAGTGTAAATCAACCGTTTCAATAAGCACAGCTTAGTGACAGTGTAGCTCAGCGGACACTTTCTCCTGGCAATACTTGTCCCATCTTGGACGCAGCGCATAGATTTATATTCTGGTGCAAGCTGTTTCTTGCAGATGGTAACCACCAACAGCTCGTGGACTAGCTACTTGGAATAGCGCTGATATTGCCATTGCACTTAATATTTCTAATAATTATTTGGTTTTGTGTCTCATCAACACACCACAGTTCATTAACCTTATCGTGTGGTTGACTATCTGGGCTATTCCCAGGTCTTTGTTGTAAACAAAGCGCTGCTGTGAAGGGCTGTGCGTGGATCTGTGTGTTTTCTCTTGCGGCTCCCTCAGTTTTCAAGGAGCACAAATCTGAGGCCAGGGAGGTGGAGTGGCCTCTGCAGGGATGCAAGTGGCAGAGAGGGGCCTCCCACCCGGGCCTCCTGACCCCCGGCCCTTGGTTCCTTCCTCCAGCCTGCACTGCCCTTCCTAGTGGGCAGATTTTCCGTCCCTTTCATGGTTTTCTTTGCTCAGCCACGGGTTTTTCTGCAGTGTTCCTGCGTGTTGTCTTTTGGAGCTTGAGAGAAATCCTTTCGGAATGTCCTGTGCCTTCCCCCCAGTTCCCGGCTTTGTTCAATTGTTCACCAGAAATTCCTGCCCTGTTGGGAGGGGCCCAGAGGCTGTAAAAAGTTTGCCAAAAATGGTGGTATCAACTTAGGCACAGCGCTTGGCAGGTTTCAACTGAAAAGAGGGCAGCGTGGATGCGTTTCTGGGGGGCGCCACTCACTCGTGGTGTTATGCTTCCCATGTAGAGCAAGCAGGACCAGCTGTGTGTAGACAGAAAAGGCAGTGAGAGATGCAGTGGGGCTCAGGACTGGGGTGAGGGATGGGGTGGGCTGAAGCTTGGAGGGTTAAGTTCATGAGCAAAAGTTATGGGTGAAGTGTGTCTCTCACACATGCGCATTGGTAATACAAACAGCTGCATTTATTTTCTGGAACCACAGAACAGTGATATCAAATTAGCTGTTTGAAAAGGACCAAATCTGATTTTTTTTTTGAGACAGTCTTACTGTGTTGCCCCGGGTAGAGTGCAGTGGCATCATCATCACAGCTCACTGCAACCTCAAACTCCGGGGCTCAGCAATCCTCTTGCTTCAGCCTCCCAAGTAGCTGGGACTACAGGCATGCGCCACCACACCTGGCTAGTTTTTCTATTTTTGGTAGAGACGGGGTCTTGCTCTTGCTCAGGCTGGTCTCGAACTCCTGACCTCGAGCAATCCTCCTGCCTTCGCCTCCCACCGTGCTAGGATTACAGGAATGAGCCATCATGCCCAGCCTCGATTTTTTAAAAAATATGCAAACATTAAATATCATGTTCCTATACCCAATGGTACCAAATGATGCAGGAACCACTGGAAACCATTGGAAACCATTGGAACCTTTGAGAAAATTTCTCCCTTTGTTTACTAGCTACTGGAAAGGACATATTCCAGGTTTACCCTGCCCTGTTTAGAATATTGGTACTGAGGTATCTCAGTCAAAAACCCCTGGGTTAAACACCATCCTTGCTTTGTCTAATTTACTGCATATATTGTAGGCCAAGAACCCCTTTCTCTTAGAATCCACTCAATAAATACTAAGAAAGGAACTGCACTGTGATGGAAAGAGCATTGGTTGAGGGTCAGAGCCCTGGGTTGGAATCAGCTCTGCAGGAGCTTAGGCAAGTCACTGTCTCTCTCCGAGACTCAGTTTCCCCTTCTGCAAAATGGAGTACTAAAACCTAGCCTGGGAGGGTGGAGAGGGTCGAGAGCCTGTGTGTCAGGCCTTGGCAGCATGCCCGGCACACAGCGCGTGTATTCAATAAACTACAATGTACTTCTGCAGGTGTCAAAGACTTTCCTTGGCCACTCCCAGCCGTGTGGACACCTAGGCCACTTGTGTACACAAGGGGCACAGCACAGCAGGCTGTGGCATTGTTCCACAGCCACCACACAGCTTCCTGTTTACACGGAGCTGCAGGTGCATGACTTGAACTGTGGACAGGGGGACTTCCTGTGGCCTCTGCGTGGCCACACGGGGCAGAAGGCCTTCTCTAGCTCCAGGCTTATTTCCTCTGGACTCAGGCTGAGCACCTTGTGGAAGGGACTTGTGAGCAGTGAGTAGCTACTCATTATTGAACATCCATTGCATGAGACACTGTAACATCCTTGGAATAACAGTAGTTACCATTACTGAGCACCTACTGGGCGTAAAGCCCTGTGATAAGCATTAATATAATGATCGAGTCCCTATTGTGAGCCAGAACTGGGCTAGATGCTGGAGACCTCAAGATCAGTGCCCCAGGCAAGGGTCTTGCACTCTAATTTAGGGAAATTGGACTGTTTTGGAGGTGGCATCTCCACGATGACAGCTCTTAGGCCTCAAAGAACCAGGCAAATAAAGACCTAGAATGGGAAGGAGGTGGCGTCAGGTGGCCAGACAGGGGCTTTGGGAATCAGGATACCCTTGAACTATCTCTCTAGCCAGGTCAAAGAGGATTCTAACAAGCCGTGAATGTTCACCTGGAGAACGAGGGGCCAGTGAGGTGAGGACCTGTCAGACTGAAGCCTGGGAGGGAAGGAATGGAACGGACAGAGACGGGAGCCTGCCGCATGCTGTGCTTTGGACCCGGGCAGAATCTCCCTTGTCTTCCAGAGTTGGAATAGAAGAGGGGGCGAATTCAGTGGGCCAGGGGGTTGGTGCCCCCTTCCCTCCTCCTGCCGTGGGGCCACCATGGCAGTCTCACAGTGGGGACACTCAGGCCTATCACCTTCTCTGCCTGGCCATAGGGGCTAGGCCACTGCCTCCAGATGTCACGGAACCTTGTGGGCTCCCAGGTTCTGTGTTACCCCAAGGTCAGCCCCATTCACACCCTGAGTGGCCATTGGCCTTCACATTGCCAAGGAGACGAGAAGAGCTCCAGCAATACGGGTCCAGGCCTGGAGTCTATAACCACACAGAGATGGGCTCTGAGGCCTGAAATGGCCCCTGGGCAGCCTGTGAAGATGGCTCAGGACACAGGAGGCCTGGGTTCTTGGGTGGGGGCAGTCTCAATCTCAGCTCGGCCCGGGGCCAGGAGGAGACACTCAGAAATATCAGTCTACCAGGCCCTTAGAGATCATCAAAGCTGGTGTACCCATGTTACAGATGGGGAAACAGAGGCCTGGAGCGGGGAGTGATGTATCCAAGATCTCAGGGCAGGCTAATGGCAGAACTAGGCTGGAATCCCAGTCCCTAGAGTCCCTCATCCAGCGGGACAGTGGGTGGCTGGGTGCTTTGTGAGGCCTGAAGTCCCAGCACCAGAATCAGTTGGGTCTCTGAAGCTTTGGAGCCCTTGGTGGCCCTGGGAACATTTCCCCAGACACTCCCAGAAGACATTCAGGGAAAAAAGGGCCAGATCATTCTGACCCTTCCAGCCCTCGCCTGGCCCGACAGAACCACTCTTC
This sequence comes from Propithecus coquereli, assembly GCF_000956105.1. Classification (NCBI taxonomy): domain Eukaryota; kingdom Metazoa; phylum Chordata; class Mammalia; order Primates; family Indriidae; genus Propithecus; species Propithecus coquereli. Next base: position 493,552 of record NW_012149075.1, read on the forward strand.
GGAGATCTCCCAGGAGGAGCCATCCCCCTGCCTGCTACTGTCCCTGGTGGCCTGTTCCAACGCCTGTCACACTGGCCATCAGGAAGCTTTTCTCTACGTCTACCCTAGGCCCTGGTCATTAAAATCACACCTTTAAAAAAAAATGTATAAAGGACTTAGAACAGTTCCTGCTGCATAGTAAGTGCTCTGTGACTATTTGTTGTTCTTATTGTTATTAGTGCTACCTTTCTGTTTACATGGGACTATCCTAAAATCAACAACCCTGAAAAGAGGAATATGGATAGGAACTGGGAATGAACAGCCAGTCTGTTTTTTCGCATGGGGAAACTGAGGCTACAGGAGGCTGGGGACCTCTCCTGTGATCCGTTCAAGATATAAACCAGATTCCCAACCAAGATCTGTAGCCTTTCGCATTCAGCCTGCAGGTGTTTTTATTCAGACCACAGAGCATGACATTTTTTAATTTGTTGCTAACATGTGAAAGTTCGATCCCTGGCTTCTCTTGTAAAGGCCGCAGCCCGTTTGAGAGCTGGGTGTAGGTCCCAGTCCCTGTCCTCTCTGCCAGCCCCCACCACTCCCTGCTGCCACCCAGCCCGATTCACTCATTTCACTTTTACCTGCCTGGCCCTGGAGGCCCCTGAGTTTGTCACCCCTGATCTAAATGGCCATTTCCCCCCAACAAAGCCTCAGAAGGAGCATTTTGCCACAGACAATGTATTTTCCACAACCGCAGCCTGACGGACACGTGCCCATTTCATGGTTGGGGTCAATGTCACCACCAGCTCGGGGGTTTGGAGACGGGCTTGGGGGTGCTCCAATCTGAGCGGATTGCTTCCCAGAGCTTGGGCAGACGACCCAAGGAAAAGAGCCCATTGCCAAACAAAGGGAGGTCAGGCAACTTTGTAGCTGACCTCTGCGGCAGCACGGGACTGGGGTGCCAGCAGCAGCTGTGCAGGCTTGTGTTGGTGGAGTCGTCCGGGCACTGCGAAGCATTGGCACCTCTGGGGGACGGCACCATGAAGACGCTGGTGGTGGAGTCGTCAGGGCTGGCCATGCTGGCACCGGGGCTGGAGTGACTTCGGGGCAAGGGCTGATCCAGGTGGTCCTGGCTGAGGGAGTTGGCGGCTCGTTCCAGGCAGCTGGCCGCAAGCCTTGGCAGGCTCAGCGATGTTCTGGGGCAGTTGTCGTAGAAGGCGTTGGTGGATCGGTCCAAGTAGTTGATGCCTTTCATGAGTTGGTCCAGGAAGGTAGGGCTGGAGGGGCCTGAGGGACGGTCTATACAGAGGAGGCAGTGGGGGCTGCCACGACAAGAGGGCCTTCTGGCCACCTTGGGATGCATCAGATGACTGCTTTCTACCCACTTGGAACTGTAGGGCTGGCCCATGCAGATTCTCCTCAGTGGAAGTGTCGGGGAGCTGGGGTTGTTGGACCACTCGAAGCGGTTGCTGCAGCTGCTAAACTCTGAGCCAGAGCCACTTGGAGTGTGGGGGCGCTTGAGGCTGTTAACCCCATGCAGGCTGGTGGCTTGGGCCCAGCCCGGAGTGTGGGGGGGAAAGGACATATTGCTGGGATGGCTCAAGCGGCTGTAAGTGTTGGAATGGCTCACCTGGCGTCCAGACATTGTCCCAGCTGGGTGATCAAAGCTTCGTGGTTGAGCTACGAGACTGTCTGGAGGTTGGTTACCTGGGACTGGCGAGGAGAGAGTTGGGTCAGCTCACCTGGGCTCCCTGCCACCACCCTCCGGGCCTTCTCTCCAGGCGTTCCCTCTGCCCCCAGAGGTCCAGCACCCCCTTGCTCCTCTCCCTCTCCGCCTCCCAGGCCCAGGGAGTCTCAACCTGGAAAACTGACGGTCTCTGCTTCAGAAATCACCAGAAGGGTAAGAGATGGGGAGGAAGGCAAGACTGTCAGAATGACCAAGACCAGAGGGCCCCCTGGGAGAAGTGGGGCGGTGTCTTCTTTCTCTTTTAGCTCTAGCCCACATCCTGAAATTCCCATTCACCTTTGAAGCAGGGACTCCCGAAGACCACAAAGGCCAAGGACTGAATCTCTAATGGTGAAATTCCAAGCAGACATAGGCTTTTTTTCGAGGTAATACCAAATAGCTAACCATCGACCGCACAATGCACCCTGACACTAAAAAAATGTATCTTGGCATCGATGCAGTGCTGTGTGCGTTCTCCCTGTGTGCCGGCCCTCGATCCACGTGTGTCTCATGGGGATTAACTCCTTTCATTCCCACCGCAAATCAAGGAGGCAGCTACCATTCTATTCCTAGTTGATGGACGGGGGAAACTGAGGCTCGGATGACGTGACTTGCCTAAGATCACACAGCTTGTAAGTGGTGGGGCCGGGGTAGCATCTTGGGTGTGTCTGATGACCTCTGACAGACAATGCCACGTCGTCAGGGTGACTTTGGCTTCCCCCACAGTCTGCTGAGGATGGATTCTCACCACGCCTGCCCTGCCTGCCCAGAGGGGGGCACGGTGGGGAGAAGGAGCACCAGCCAAGCCTGTCACTAAGTTGATCCTGACTTTAGGAATCCCCAGTGAGGGTGGGGGCAGGCAGGGTGATGAGTCTACTAATGGGGCTCGATTGTGAGAGCAGAACTTTATAAGTCCTTTGGCCTTGGTCCTCCCCGAGAGTTTGGAATTTCCTCACCCACCCCACAAGAGGAGGGGGCGTTGGGGTGTCCCCACTCGTCCTGCCCCAGTTGTGGGCACTTCATGGAGACAAAGACCTGACCAGGCCGCAGAGATGCCCAGTCCATTTGACCCCACCTCTGTCCCTGGGCCTGCCTGGGCCCAGCGAAAGGCAGTGTGATCCCATTGTCCCCATAGTCCCCTGGCTCCCCAGTACCCACCCTGCTTCACCCCCCAGCCAGAAAGAGGCTCTGTCTGACTTCTCTCCCCCACCACTTCCAGCTTAATGCTGAATTTCCACATCTGCCAAGTGGAAACGGTAGTATCTGAGCCCATCCCACCCAGAAAGCAGCTGCCTGCACCTCTTCCTGCCCACGGCCTCTCAGCTGCCCTTGTCTTTTGGGTCTGAAATGGGTGGAATGTCCAGACCTTTGCCTCTCCCCTCCCTGGCCCAACCCCAATCCATCTCCTCCTCTGGAGAAATAGGAAGCCACCGACAGCTGACCCCGCAGGGCCCCGCCCTTCCCCTTCTGGCCGGCCGGGCCCTCTCCCCGCTCACTCTGTCTTTTAGGAGGCAGATGACTTAGACCTCCTCTTGCTCTCCACCGGGGATGCCCTCATGCCGCCATTCCAGACTGCTGGCCATGTCATAGAATCACGGAATCCTACAGCTGGGAGGGGCCTCCAGGGGGTCATTCTGGTCAGGCCCCTGCCTCGGGGCCAAAGCCACTTTAAGCCTGCCAGGACAGATGGGCCCTATTTTTGAAACGAGGCTGGGATGGCTGTTGTCCAGTGTTCCTTGTTGTTTTTCTCGTGTTTAATTATGCTGAGAGCCAGGAAGTTCAATGCTAGCTCAATGTAACTGCTTGCTGTGGTCAGCATCGATTTCTTCTCTTTTTTTGTTGGGTCAGCAAACATTTATCAAGTCTCCCTAAGCGCTGTCCCTTTGGATGACCCATTCTTGAGCATAATAGCAACTTCTTTCCTCCCTTTCTCGCTTCTCCTACATGCGGTCAACAATCCCATGTTGAGCACCTACTATGTGTTGGGCCCTGGACAAGAGCCACAGGACTCTCCAGGGAACAAATGTTACTGCTCCTTTCAGAACCCCGTGGCGCTGGCTGGGGCCTGATTTATCCATGGAGGGCATCCGGTAAGTATTTGTTGAATGAATGAGCAGAATTCTCCTTTGAGGTCTCGTGGTATTTGCCAGGAAAGATCCTCCATCATTTCCTTCCCTCTAACATTGAATATACAGTTTTATTTCTTATTCTGAAAATTTTTGAGACACTGAAAACTTCCAAGACATGAACGCCCATACATTCGTTATCCAAATCCAATAATGATTAACTCTTTTGCCGTATTTATCACCCCCCCCCACATATATACTTATTATTTTGAGAGTAAGTTGCCGACAAGAGGATCTTTAACCCCTGATTACTTCCGTGTGTGTCTCATGCTGGGTGAACAAGGACGTTTTCTAACACATACACACTGCAATGATCAAATCCCGGGTATTTAAGGTTATCTAATGTACAGACCATATTTGCATCTCACCGGTTGTCCCACTAATGTTCTTCATGGCAATTACTTTTGCAATCCAGGATCGGGCATTGCATTCAGCCTTTATGTCTCTTCCGCTCCTAGCCTCCTCCAACCTGGGATAGTTGTCTTTCTTCGTCTTTTATGACATGGACAGTTTTGAAGAGCGCAGGCTGATTGTTTTGGAGACTGTTCTCCAATTTGGGTTTATCTGAAGTTTCTTAATGACCAGATGCAGGATTACAAAGTGCTTTAGCCTAGAAACCCGTGCCTGGGCCCTCTGCAATCCACAGTCACCGAGAGCGAAGGGCTTTCCCCCCTCCCCGGGCTGGGTAGTCATAGCCACCGAAACATGGAGGCAAGAGGAGGAATCCACGGGGCTGCCCAGAAGGAGGAAGAGGAGCATGGGGAGCTCAGGGAGCCGGGGAAGCATCGCCCGCAGTTTCCTTGTGGGGCCCGAGCCAAGGCTTGGTTGAGCTCTGGGCTGGGGGCCGGGGGGGCAGCCAGCCAGCTGGAGGGCTGGGCCTCTGGGCTGTTTGTCCTGAAGGTACCCAGGCATCGCCATCACCAGCCATTTCTGGCCTGGGCACTAAGAGCCGCTGGAAATAGCTCCAGGACAATTATTTCAGGAGGAATGTGCTATTCTTCGATCTTCCCAGAAAGCCAGGCTGTGTCCTGTAAGACCGGGACTGTCCCTCTCCAGCCTTCCCACTCCAGAGGATCTTCAGGCCCACGAGGGCCACAGAGGCCTTCAGAACCAGAAGGGGCTGGGAGCCAAGAGTGGGATGGGGGAGATTACAAGCCCCCTTTCCTGGTGGGAAGAGGGGTCGCTCTGTCCTTAGGTCCTGGGCTCTCAGGGCCCAGGCTGGAGGGAGTCTGGGCCGGCTGGGGTCCAGCTGACACCGAGCCCGGGACACATGATACGGAAGCTGTGGGGAAGAGGTCTGGCCTGCCTCTTTCCCAGGCCCACCCCCGGGAAGCTGACATTGGTGGAACACCTACCTTGTGCCATAGAGCCTGACAGTGTCAGTGCCAGGCCCTTGGTAGCCACCCTCTCATTTAATTTTCACAGCACCCCTAAGATGTAAGTATTTTGCTTCCCAGATGAGGTCATCGAGGCTCAGAGAGGGCTAGAGACTTGCCCAAGTTTGCCCAGCAGGCCAGAATAAGAACCTGGCCCTCTGGCTCCAGGGCCTACCAGCTTAGGCACTAGGCAAGAAAGAGGGTGGGCCACACCTCGCACTCAGTGAGTTCCCGGTAAGGCCGGGTGAACCAAGCAGCACTGGGAGGGCTCCAGCCTGGAGATGCAGGATGGCAGCTGGCTGGGTTCCCATCCCCCACAGAGCCTGTCCTCCATGGCCAGACCAAGCCCCCTCCCCCTCCCTAGCATTGCAGGGATGATGCAGGGTCTCAGAATGTCCTGGGGATGGGTTGCCCCGCCCTGCATAGTCTCCAGCCATTGTGCCCCCACACCCTGCCCCACCTGGGCCACCTCCAACCTTGGTTCCTCGCCAGTTGTGGGCTTTCCATCATCCCTTGGCCCTCCCACTCTCAGCCTCCTCACCTGGCTCCCCTTCCCCACGGGGGCCACGGTCCCACCCACATCCTCTGCCCCTCCTATGCCCCACCGAGACTACTAGGGGCCCTTTCCCCAACCCAGGCACAGAGAGTTCAAGGGCATCTCTTTCTCCAGGCTACCCCTGAGTGGGGGGAGCAGCCCCCATCTCCAGAGACCTTAGGCAGGTCCCTGCCCCCTATTAGCACAGGTGCTGCTCATTAACCCCTCACCTGCCACTCTGCAGTTTCTCTCCTGCCCCAGGTCCTGAGACGGTGGAAGGAGTGGCCCCTTGTCCCTTCGGCCACATGGCTCCTGGAAACCCAGCTCAGCAGCCACATGTGTGTGACACCCAGGTCAGTCAAGGGAATAGGTAGAGCCAAGAGCTGTCCCACCCTGCCTGTGCCCAGCGTCAGGTGACCATTAGCAGTGTGAGCTGAGCCTTTACCTGGCATTGAGCCGGCGTGCCCACAGGGCTGAAAAGTCTCTCCTGGGCTAGGATCTGGCCCTCCCCCAGCTGCAGCCTTCCACCCACCAGAGCCCAGTGAGTCACACCCTCATCCCCTAACACCCTGGAGGATAAGGGCCCTCTACTCACCAGCTGCCAAAAACAGCGCTTCCCCAAGCCCACGTGTGGCAGGCACAAGCCAGGACAGATCTGAGCTCAAGAGCGCTGGGGCAGGTGTGGCTTGGCAGGAGCCCCAGCCAGCAAGAGCTTCCCTCCTGCCAACCTACCTCGGGGCTTTGGAGGTGGAGCAGCCAGTCTGGGAGAGGGCAAGGCGCCCATCTTTGTGGGGCCTGGGAAATTCCCTCTGAGTGGGGTGTGGGATGATGGTCATACGTAGGCTTATGCATAGCCCTGTTCAGAGAAGACAGTGCCCATGGGAGGTAGGACAGCAAGTAACTGGCTTGTGCTGTGACCTGGGGTAAGTAGCTGAACTCGTCCGAGCCTCAGTCTCCTGTTCTGTGAAATGGGGGTATGGAGAGTGCTCAGTGAACACTGCTGATTTGACTGACTCACAATAGGAGAGAATGTTTATGAAGCGCTCCCAGTGTCCCAGGCGTCGTTCTAAATGCTCGGTAACTTATGAGCCGCTGCAGTGGGGTGCTGGCTCATGAGAGCCGATTGTTAAATATTCTGAGATTTGATGAATGGTTGAAGGTAGCTTGAAATCAGCCATGGCGGGAATATTTACACCACAGGAATTGGCATACATGACAAATCAGGACTTGATTTGTTTCGTTTTGTGTTGTTTGAGACCTGGTCACAAGCACACCACTGAAGCTGTGTGACTATAGCCAAATGTTACCCGTTTCAAACTTGTATTTCCTCATCCATAAAATCATCATCATAACTGACCGGGTGAGGTGGCTCATGCCTGTAATCCTAGCACTCTGGGAGGCCAAGGCGGGAGGATCGCTTGAAGTCAGGAGTTCGAGACCAGCCTGAACAAGACCAAGACACCGTCTCTACCAAAAATATTAAAAATTAGCTGGGCATGGTGGTGTGTGCCTGTAGTCCTGGCTACTTGGGAGGCTGAGGCAGGAGGATCGCTTGAGCCCAGGAGTTTGAGGTTGCTGGGAGCTAAGCTGATGCCACAGCACTCTAGCCCGGGCAACTGAGTGAGACTCTTGTCTCGAAAAAAATCGTAATCATGATGGCCCACACATGTGTATTGAGTGCTAACTGTGTCCCAGGTACTGTGCGGAGTCCTAGCTTTCCATGCGTTAACTCATTGACTCCTCATTACAACCTTATGAGGTAGGTGTTAACAGCATCCCCATTTTTCAGACGAGAAAGGAACACAGCCAAGACACGAACTCAAGCACTCTGGTTCAGGACTGTTCCCAGCCACCACACTCTATTGCTCTACGACATTGCCATTTAGTAGGCATTTACTGAGTGGAGATTCTGTGCTAAAGGTTTCAACATCTAACAGGTGCAAAGCCCTTTGCTTTCCCAAAGCAAAGCCCTTACCTTTAATACTCAAATATAATAGCTCAAGTCTCCATCCCGTGTGCCCTGGGAAGTTCAGAGCCTTCCCTGCTATTTCTGAAGAAGCCCAGGGGACCATTATGGCCTCTTGCCACCCCTCACTCTGAATCCCTGCCTCTGGGCCAATTATCTGCCCTTATTGCCGCCCCACCTTCTGGGATTGTCATCGTCTCTGAGCAAAGTCACGTGCCCACCCAGTGTGAGTACTACTCCCTCCAGAGACCCTTCTCCGTCTTATCTCTTCCCCCTTCCCCTACTCTGGGGCACCCCCCACCCAGGCCTCCCACCCTCGGGCTGCTGAGAACTTGACTGGCTTCCGGCTGTTGACCAGAAAAGCCCACATTTCCAGTTCTTTGCTGTACCCAGCAAAACGGGCACCGCTCCCTGGATTCTCCCCTGGGTGGAGGTGGGAGAGGCCCACCTTCCATGTGAAGGTATCTGCCTTACAAAGGAGCAGGCTTCCTTCCGCCACCCCCACTGGGATGTGGAAGCAGCAGCTGACAATTTCTCCTTCCTGGAAGTACGCTTTAGATGACTGTGACCTCCACATGGCATGGTAAAGGCCATTCTTTCCCCAAAAAGGAATTTAGCACTGAGGTTCTGCTCTGGACCAGCTGTGGGACCTTGGGCAAGTTACCCTTCCCGAGCCTGCAGTTCCTCATCTGCAAACGTGGGTGAAAGGTGGTTAAACCACAAATATCTGCCCCACAAGGCTGATCCCTGGCATGTAGTAGGTGCTCAATAAATACTGGCTGTGGCCATCATTATTTGACAGACAAGGAAACTGGTTCTAGACACAGCTCTGCTATTAATTTGCTGAATGAGCTGGGCCTCAATTTGCCCAACTGGAAAAGGAGAAGTTGGGCCCAGAGGATCTCTAAAGCCGGTTCCAGGCCTGTCGTTCTCATAAACGGCATGCGAGAGTGTCAGGGCCCTTCCGGACTCGCCCTGTGTGCCTCTTCAACTGGCTGCTCATTTGTATCCTTTATAATAAAACAGTAAACATGCGTGAAGTTCTGAGATCCGCTGTAGCAAATTATAAAAACAGAGGGGTGGGGGGGCGTGGGAACCTCCAATTTACAGCCAGTCAGTCAGAAGTATGGGGGCGGGGCTGACGTCCGAAGCAGGGGCATGTCTTGCCGGACCGAGCCCTTTCACTTGCGGGATCTGGTGCTAAATGAGGTAGATGGTGTCAGAAATGACTTGAATTGCTGGATACCCGGATGGTGTCAAAGCATCGGAGAACAGGTTGGCATCAGGAAACGCCTCGTGCAGCCTCTTTTTAAAGAAGCTCTGACCCACAAAAGAATGGTCCGAGGGGAGTCTCCTGGGCTGTGAACCTGCCCAGTTGGGGGCGCAGCCTTGTCCCAGGCAGCCCTGCCCTGACCTGAAGTAAGTCCCCAGAAGCCTTTCCTGGGTTTGAACAGGTGCGAACATCTAGGAGCAGTTTGACGATCATGTACGACACTGCAAACGGGACAAAAACAAAACAAGGAAAGGAAAAGGAAGAGGACAGTACCACGTCCCGGGAGGGGAGGGGGACGTCTGGGTCGGGCTGGGAAGGGGGGCACCGGTGACCGCCGTGAAGACGCGGCGAAGCCTGGCGGTGGCTTCTCATGGGCTGCTGTTCTGGCCTTTGAACTTTTCTGTATACATAAAATTTTTCACAATGGTCAACTTGAAAAAAAAAAAAAAACGGCAGGGAAGGGACGCAGTAAAAGAGCCCTGGATTGCTTCTGGAGTCCCGGGTTCTCGTGTCAGCTGTGCCACTGAATTATTCTAGGACCTCGAGCAAGTCCCAGCCCTCCCTGGGCCAAGCGAGTCAGTCTGAGAGGCCCTTGCAGTGCTGATATTTGACTGGATAGTTTTTGTTTATTTCACTCTACACACGTACTGAGTGTCTATTAGGAGCCTGATTTTTATATATCTGATCTCCCCCCACCAGCCGCTGAGCCCCTGGAGGGTAGGGCTGTCTCCTCACCCCTGTCCCCAGAGTGTTCAGCACGGGTCCTGGCACTTAGTGGGTTCATCAAAGGCAGGAAGGATGGACAGCTGAGTGACTGCGTCCTGGAACACCCCTGCCCCCGAAGGGTTGGAGGTTCCTGTCCGGGAAGCCTGTGATCTCCTCGGGACTGGCGCTCACTGGACACACCTCCTCCTGCCTGTGCCTTTGGATGCCTGAGAGGTGAGGGAGGCAGCAGCAGAGGAGGGGAGCCAGCTTGGAGACTGGGAGGCTCAGAGGCCTTCACTTCCTGCAGTGGAGACCCTGCCCAAGCCTGGCTCCAGCTTTGACCTCTGACTCCACCAGGAGAGTGTCAGGAAACAGACCCCAAGGCAGGAAACCTCCCTCGGGCTTGGCCTGGGCCCAAGCTCCTGCCAGGAATGAGTTGAGCCCTGAATCCAGTGGGCCAAACCCGCCCTCCTTGCCTGGCCTGGCAGAGCTCAGCTGCTCTGCCCCAGCAACTCTGGCGTTTTTTTGCCTTTGAAACCACCACCAAGAGTTCGACAAACACCAAGCAGCCTCCCCGAGCCCCCACTGCTTCATCCTGTTTCACGCTCAGGATTGTTGCGGGGATTAAAATAGAGAAGGTCTCAGATCAATTCCCTTCCTTTCCCATATTCAAGGAAATCAAAACAAGATAAACTTCCACATAGTGTTGAAGCTGCTGAACGCCCCCCGCCAGCCCCACGCCCCCCTTCTTGGAAAGTGGCACCATCTGATCTCTGCTTATCTTTGCCGTGCATATTTATCCTGCTCCCACTCATTGCTATACACGGCATTGCATTGATTTGCATGTATTCAAATGTTATATATATATTTTGGCATTACACTTATGCATTATTCTGTAATTTGCTTTTTTTACTCAGTGAAATGCTTTTGACATTTATCCATATCCACACCTGCAGCTCTAGTTCAATCATTTTCATAGTTTAGGATTGCATTCTACAAATATACCACCGTTCATTCATTCTCCTGTGGATAGACATACACTTCAGTTGTTTCCAGTTATGTTTCATTATTTCAAGCAACGCTGAAATAAATCTTCCCGTTCATGTCAAAAAATGAATGAAGCAAAGATGAGCGTTATCAGGGAGAATACGTTCATCGACCAGTGGTGTTCACGATTCACTTTGGCGACAATATGTTCTGAACCCAAATTGGGGCAAACAGCTTGACCCCGAGACACACCAGTCGAGGTCGGGACTCTGGACTGTGAGAGCAGTCATTGTCACCGTCTGTTCAGCGCTGCCTATGGGCTGAGCCCTGTGCTAAGTGCTTTACCTGCTGAATTCTCACAAAAACCCTGTGAGGGAGCTCCTGGTGTTACCCTAGCCGGGGAAACTGAGGCACGGAGAGGTTGGGTATCTTGGCCAAGACCACACAGCAGTGGTTTAGCAGGAATTCAAACCAAACCTAGTCTGTCTGATTCCACCGCCCAGATTTTAACCAGAGTAGAGGAGCTCTGGCAGCATCCCCTGGAGCAGTGGGGGCACCAAGGCAGGAAGGGCTGACCCCAACTTGGGGCTTAGGGAGGACTTCCTGAAGGAGGTGCCAGTCCCAAGAAACGCAAAGAGATGAGGAGCATTGCACTGGGCAGCAGTGGGAGGCCTCCGGGAGGAGGAGACCCTTCAGGTGGAGGCTGGCAGACTGAGCCCCTGCCCCCACTTCACTCACTGACCCCTGACTCCTCCCTGATCTGTCGGGGTCCCTCCTTCTTCATAATGCTTCCCTTTTTACCTTCTTTCTCTTGGGTTACCTCCTCTCCCATTATCCCCCAGTCGTTCATTCATCTGTTCATTCATTCATTCATTTGTTAATTTATCCATTCATCTAACATGAATGGAGCACCAACTCTGTGCCAGGGCACTGGAGCCTGGGAGAGGCAGTCCCTAGAATTGGTGGTGAGGGCATCCACCCCATTCAACCCAACTCCTACGAGGAGCCTGTCCTCTGGCCCCGACACACCCAGAGACAAACACACCCTTACACGAACCCTGAAACTTATTAGAAAACACCTGGAGGCTGCCATGGCTCTTGGGCACCCCCTGCTGGTAACTTGTGATGTTACATCCTGGGCTGCAGGGTCCAAGCGCAGCTCAGGAAGGGATTGTTCCGGCCCAAGACAAAGGCCAGAGTTAGAAGCAGTGACAGGGATATGCATGTCTGTTTTATTGGGAAGGGGGCTGGGGGGGTGCTCTATAATGTGTATGTGCATCCTGTATGTGTGTACTCTGATGTTCTGTCCGTGCTCTGATGTTGTACATGTGAGGAGTGTGTACCCAGAGGTGCCAGGGTGCAAATCCTGAGTGTGTGCTGGGACACCACTGTTCCACGGGGGGCAGGTCTATGCAAACCAAACCCCAAAGGCAGAGGGAGCTGAGAGGCCGAAGAAAGAGGGTAACAAATCTAGTTTCTTTTCTTTTTGTTTTTTGAGACAGAGTCTCACTCTGTTGCCTGGGCTAGAGTGCCATGGAGTGAGTCTAGATCACAGCAACCTCAAACTCCTGGGCTCCAGCGATCCTCCTGCCTCAGCCTCCCAAGTAGCTGGGACTACAGGCGCTCACCACAACGCCTGGCTAATTTTTTATGTTTTAGTAGAGACAGGGTCTCATTCTTGCTCAGGCTGGTCTGCAACTCCTGAGCTCAAGAAATCCTCCCGCCTCAACCTCCCAGAGTGCTAGGATTACAGGCATGAGCCACCTCGCCTGGCCAACAAATCCAGTTTCTCAGAAAGAAAATACTTAATGGGGATTTACGAACAGAAATGATGTCTTGGGCAGCCGAGAGATGATAGATCCCACATCCACCCTCCAGAAAACATCCTTTAAATGACAAGCTTTTAGGGTAAAACATGTGCAGCTGGTCATGTCTCAGACTTTCTTGCTGAAACTCGTGACCACTGGGGAGGTTAGATAAGCGTCTTTATGAGGGGTTGCTTATGCTATAGGCATTATCTTAAGACCTTGCTGCAAAACATCTTGGTATGGGGAGCCAAACATCAGCCATCATGCGGTTTCACTTTATGATGGCGTCATTCTTGCCAGCCAACAGGCTGTTTTCCTCCTCCATGAGCACGATGGAGAGGTGCCTTACCTGTGCACACTAGGTGTTCTCTGGGTGTACGCATGGGAAGGTGTGCGTGCGGCCTCCACACGCTTGGCTGGGGCGACTCTGAGGCGTTGGCTCCCAGCGCTCCTAGTGGGATCGGGCCCCAGTTTTCCGTTAATGCCCCCGTCTCGGCTTCCTTCCTTCTGTCTCACTTCCCCGCTCCCGTACACGAGCTTCTTGGGATCTCCTCCCAGATAAATGACCTGCCCTCAAACCCTGCCTCAGAATCTGCTGCTGGGACAATGAAAGAGGCAGCCCAAGGGAAGAGGACACGCTGAAGTTGGCAGAGCACAAAGATGGCAAGAGCCTGGGTCCACAGTGACACCACTGTGCCGCTAAATGAACCGACCCGTGGCTGTCCCGCCCCTGCCTTCTGGTGAGCCGAGAAAACCCTTACCACTTAAGGCTATTTGAATGGGACCCTCTGTTACTTGGAGCTGGAAGCTTTCTGAGAACGCAGTGCTCCACAGGGCACATTCCACATGAAGGGCAGGTCGGTGGCCAGGTGCGGCCCAGCCATGGAGGATACAGCGTGGCTGAGTGTGTGTGTGTGTGTGTGTGTGTGTTGTGGCTGTGTGTGCACACCGTGCACACTGATACCTACTTCGTGCAAGGCCCCGTGAAGTGGCCGTGCATCTGGGGCACAGATTTGGCATGTTTACACACGTCCTGCATGGTCTGTCCCTCTGTCAGTTCCAGATTTTATCTTTCTTGAACACCTCCCTCACCCTTGGCCCATCTGCTTCTCCACTGCCCCCACCCTGGGTACCTGGACAACCTCTGAAGAAGTCCCACTAGCCTCCCCGGTGCTAGTCTTACTCCTCTTCAAGCCATTTTCCACCCGGCAGCCAGATGTACGCTTTGATCCATTGGATCACGCTGTTCTCCTGTTGAAAACCCTTCGAAGGGCCCCTGTTCCCCTGAGATGCCTGCAGGTGTCTCCAGCCCCATCTCTACCCTCAACTCCCACAGAAGCTCCAGTCCAGGCCGGTCACAGTGGCTGACGCCTGCAATCCCAGCACTTTGGGGGGCCGAGGTGGGAGGACCACTTGAGACCAGGAGTTCAAGACCAGCCTGGGCAACATAGCAAGACCTTGTCTCTGCAAAAAATTTCTTAAATAATTAGCCGGATGTGGTGGCACGTGCCTGTAGACCCAGCTACCTGGGAGGCTGAGGCAGGAGTTGGAGCTTACAGTGAGCTATGATCAGGCCGCTGCACTGTAGCCTGGGTGACAGAGCAAGGCCCTGTCTCAAAACAACAACAAAAGAAGCTCTGTGAGGGAAAGGGGGCAGGGGGGCGGGGGAAAGAAGCTCTTGGGCGGGCACAGTGGCTCACTCCTATAAACGGAACACCCTGGGAGGCCAAGGCAGGAGGATTGCTTGAGCTCAGGAGTTCGAGACCAGCCTGAGCAAGAGCGAGAACCCGTCTCTACTAAAATATAAAAAATTAGCCGGGTGTCGTGGTGAGCGCCTATAGTCCCAACTACTCAGGAGGCTGAGGCAGGAGGATCGCTTGAGCCCAGGAGTTTGAGGTTGCTGTGAGCTAGGTGGACGCCACGGCACTCTAGCCAGGGCGACAGAGCAAGACTCTGTCTCCAAAAAAAAAAAAAGCAAGGAAGCTCAAGCCCTTAGACTCATTCTTGGCTGTATTGTGGATGGGCAGCAGCAGTCTGGACTTCCCAGGCACCTGTGACAGCAGGCTTCCAGTGGGAGATTGGAAGAAGGGAGGAAGAGACAAACCAGGGTATCTCTCTCCTTATACCTCCTCCATGGCTCCCACAGGACTGGCCTGGGCCACGCCCAGCCTCTGCTAAGTGATTCTGGCCCCTGGGCTCCAGCTACCAGCATCCCCTCCCTCTGTCCCCCATCCTGGGAGGTAGCTGAGGCTAATCTCTGGGTTCCCGCATCTTCCCTATCCGCTTCTCAGCAATTCCCTCACCTGGGTAAACAATTCCCTGGATCGAATGTCTTCTATTTCAAATACTTGAGACTTCTGTTTTCTGGCTTGACCTGCCTGACACAGGCAGCCTTCCAGCCTTAGGAGGAAGCCAGCAGCTGGAGTAGGGACCTGAAACCCAAACCTCAGTGTCCCTTGCTCCTGCTCCCCTGCCTCTCGCCTTGAAGTCTCTTGAAGTCCCTTGAAGTCAAGTCCCGTAAGATTACAAACCTCTTAATTATTTCACTTAGGCAGGGGGCTTTGTTGCTTGCATCTGAACATGCTTGTACTTTGTGGCCTATAGCTGTCTCTAATATTAGAGGACTTTTCACCGTGCACAGGGCTGTGCAGAACCGAAACCACACTTCCCTGTCTCCCAGGCAGCCAGGTAAGGCCATGTGCTGATTCCTGGCCATGGCAGAAGAGGTACCCACAAATTCCAGGTTGGGTGCTTAAAGAAGAAGCTTGTCCTGTCCCTTTTTCTGTCTGGGATGTGGGTGTGGGGAGGAGCCTTCGCATGCTGTGTTCGTTTGCCAGTGCTGCCGTGACAAAGCGTCACGAACTGGGTCACTTAAATAACAGAAATTTATTGTCACAGTTCTAGAGGCTGGAAGTCTGAAATCAGGATGTTAGCAGGTTGTTTCCTTCCCGGGGCTACTTGGGAAGGTTCTGTCCCAGGCCTCTCTCCTCGGCTTGTAGAGGGCCATCTTCCCTCTGTTCGTATCTCTCCCTGTGCCCCCCGCTTCCTCGTTTTATAAGAACACCCGTCATATTGGATGAGGGCCTGCCCTAATGACCTCATCTTCACTAATTACATCTGTAGTGACCTCATTTCCAAATACGGTCACATTCTGAGGTACTAGGGGTTGGGACTTCAGCATAGGTATTCTGGGGGGCACAACTCGAGCCACATGCCTCGCTGATGAAGACACATCTAGGGATGGAGGAGCCACGAGACAGAAAGAGCAGATGAATACTCAGGAGGCTGAGGAGAGAGGATCGCTCGAGCCTAGGAGTTCAAGGCTGTTGTGAGCTATGATCATGCCACTGCATTCCAGCCTGGGCAACAATGCAAGACCCCTTCTCTTTTTATTTATTTATTTATTTATTTAGAAACAGAGTCTCCCTCTGTCGCCCAGGCTAGAGTGCCATGGCATCAGCCTAGCTCACAGCAACCTCAAACTCCTGGGACTCAAGCGATCCTCCTGCCTCAGCTTCTGAAGTAGCTGGGACTACAGGCACGCACCAGGACGCCTGGCTAATTTTTCTATTTTTTGTAAAGATGAGATCTCACTCTTGCTCAGGCTGATCTCGAGCTCCTGAGCTCAAGGGATCCTCTGGCCTTGGTCTCCCAGAGTGCTAGGATTACAGGCGTGAGCCACCATGCCCAGCCAAGACCCCTTCTCTTAAGAAATTAAAATAAAAAATAAAAAAAGAAAGAGCAGATGGCATCACAGAGCAGAGCTGCTGTGCCAGCTTGAGCTTTGAAGTTAGAGGGGAATAAACTTCTCTTATCTTACACGCTGTTACTTGGGTCTCTGTTACAGTCAACCAGGCCTGCACACGGGCCCTGGGAGGGAACAGGTGTCAACCCTAAGGGGTAACTGAGGAATATTTAATGAAAATAAGGGGGACTAAGGAGGGACACTGAAGCGTCCTGAGACTAGCAAGAGTGGGGGGCCCATCCCCCCCAGGCCTGAAGGACCAAGGGGAGAAGCAGTCAGTGGAGCCCAGAGACATGGCTGTGGGAAACGGCCGCCCGGTAGGAGCCAGGGCCTTCATGCAGGGATGCGGCCACGGCAGCCCCGGGCCCCTCAAGGAGAGAGCCAGAGAATATATACCCCAACCGGTCTCTCTTCCTGTCCTCAGGCTCCTGCTGGCACCTGCCATGAACCCAAGCCAGAGGACATGGGAGCCCACTGATGTCATCCTTCAGGTCAGCCACCAGGGCACAGCAGCTGGAGCCAGGTGGAGACCAGGCGGAGAACGGGCCCCCATGGCAGGAAGCCCTGCAAAGGCGAGGCCCTTGTCTTCTTTGCAGAGGGATCCCCAGTGACCAGGACAGTGCCTGGAGTCTAGCAGGCATTGGACGAATATGTGTTGAACGTGTGTTTGCCAGGAGGGCAACAGAATAAGAGCGGGGAAGGAGGGGGCCCTGCACCTCCAGCCCCTCCATCGCCATCCCCCACAGCGGGCCGGAGGGCTTCTCCCACCTTACCCCGCTCCCCTTTCCTGTGCGGAAAAGGCCGTGCATGCCCCCTGCCCTCCCCAGTGCCATTCCCAACAATCTCCTCGGGTCCCAGCAGAGGCGATGACTTCCTTGGGACAAGAGCTACCTGTACACCTACCCAATGGGGCACCTGCCTGATCCTGGGCTTCCTCCCCCATCCCTGAGGCTGAGCTGTCCCATCTGAAGGGAACTACAGGGAAATGAGACGCCAGAGTTTCCTGCACCTAAGACCACTGGGTATGATTCACAGTGAACATTGGCATGTTAAAGGCTCTGAGAAGTCCCGCAGGAAAGAACCATTTGAATTTTGCTTGACCTCATATTTCCCAATCCCATCTGACCTTTGATTCTTTACTGAGTGCCCACTGGGGTATGTTCTAAGAGCTGAGGCCACAGCAGTGACCAAAGCTCACAAAAACCCCTGCCCTATGGGGGCTTCCCTTCTAGTTGGCTCATTTATCATGGAACATCTGTGGCTATCTTCTAGAATGTCACCCTTCAGAGCCACCATCCAAACATTCTGGTTGAGCTTTTCCGGGACACACAGAGGGTGCGGCCTCCAGATATGCCCTGTATGAGTGTCAGGGTCAACAGGGTAGGGAGAGGAGGGCATTTGAAGAGTCCTTTCGCTTCATTCATTCATCTGTTGCCTCCTTGAACAAAGGCTGCTGAATACCTGCCGTGTGCCAGGCTCCCTCTAGGCACCGGGAACTGGAGGATGAATGAGATGAAGTTGTGGCCAGGTGGGAACTTGAAATAATGGAACCCCCCTTCCCCTACGGAAAAGGCTCACCAGCTCCCCCACCCTCCCTCTCCTCCCCGACCTACCTCCTAATTGCCCACCGTCTCCCACCCTGACCCCCACCTCCCATTCGAAAGGGCTTGCTTTGCTTCGGGCTGAGGCCTAAAGCAGATCTCACCCCTCCATCTTCCCCAGCCAGCTCCCTCTTCCCGGGTGGGGAGGAAGCTCATCTTCATGACGTTGCTCACGCTGCTCTGCTCCTAGGTCAGAAAACCCCCAGAGGGTTAACCAGCAGAAGAGCTGGCTGTGTCTCACCACAGGCCTTGAAGATAAGACCCGAGCTGGCAGGATTGTGATGGACAGTTGGCCTCCACCGAGAGGCTGGGACTTGCTCAAGGCCACCTGGATAAGGGCTACCAAAGCTTCTTGTTTCACGCTGGGGGAGGGAGAGTGGGCCCTCCCTGCGCCCTTGGGTTACCCTCCCTTGGGCCAAGCAGTGACAAAAGGCCCTTGAGCAAGGCTTAGCTTTTCTCTGGGTCATAATTTCCCTGTCTGTCAGACAGAAGAGGTTGGATTAGATCTGCCTTTTAGACGCTGTTTCAGCGGTTCTATAATACCTTGGAACCCGGGCCTATCTGACTGTCCCCCACCCCCTGCCAAACCACCTCCTGGGCCCCTCCCTCCTTCTCCCTCACCTCCCGGCCTGGGGAATGGCTCAGAGCTACAAAGCTGAGCAAATAAACATGTCCAGGCCCATAGGGAACTGGGAGTAGGGGAGGATGGGGCTATTTTTTATCACAGTTTGAAGGATTTTCACAGCTGCCTCTGTTGTGTCCATACACCTTTTCCAGGCCTGGGCTGTTGGAGTGGCAGGCTTTGCTGTGGGCGCGAGGGGAGGGCACACTGTTAAATGGAAACTGGCCCAGCTCCATGCTGACCCTCCCCCAACTAGGGCTCCACTGTAGGCGGCTAAGCATTGCCCCCTGCTAGGCTTCCCAAAGGAGGGCCACCTGCCGAGTCAGACACCGTGCTAGGAAGGCCAGTGGAGCGTCTCAGAGCGCTGTGTGAGGAGCGAGGAGGATGGCTCAGGAAAGCCGGAGGGGCTGGTCCACCCCACTGAGCAAGCGTTTGTTGAGCACCTACAAAATGTCAGGCTCCGGCCTGGGAGGCTATTTCCAACAGCCAACAAGGATGTGCTAAGTCGTTTCCACAAATCAATGTGAATTCAGTTCATTGATTTAGTGCCGGGCACTGTGCTTAACACTTCACAGAGATGATCTCAGGCCCTGTTCTCTCTCCAAAGTAGACCCTGATCTCACCCATATCTCTCCATTTCCGTCTCCGCCACCCCTGGCCAAGCCCCTCCGCCCAGGTGACACCGCAATTGCTCTAGCTGGTCCTCCTGCAATGCTTCTCCACACAGCACCCAGGAAGAGGTGGCTTCCAAGTAGAAATGAGATCCCAGATCCCCTCCCCCACCCGAAACCCGGCGCTTTGTCCTTGTGCTTAAAGACCCAACTCCTTACGGCTCCCACCTGCAAAGAGGACCTGCCGGGTCTGGCACTCACCTATCTCTCTGTCTTTCATTCTCTTACTCTCCCTCTGTTTAAATTTGGATTTCAAGTAGCAGAATTGGATTAACCACACATGGATTAGTCCATGACATCCTCTGAGCACTGGCTCCTGAAAAGGTATCATTAGTCTACTTGTGGATCACTTTTATTTGGTTAGATACATAGTTATTTTCAATAATGTAGATACCTCCTTCCAAACCATATCAATTGTAATAAAATAGAGAAATCTTAAAATCATTGTGCTAAGCAAAAGATGCCCAGAAACAAAAGGTATATACTGTATGATTCCATTTATTCATAACGATGCTAGAAAAGGCAAGACGATAGTATAGGCAGAAGTAGATCGCTGGTTGCCAGGGGCCAGGTGGGGTGGTTGGGGGGATAGAATGTGACTAGGCAAGAGGGGAATTTGGGGGGGTAATGAAAATGTTCTACCTCATAATTCTGGTGGTGGATACAGGACTGTATATGTTTGTCAAAGCTCATTAATTTTTTTTTTTTTTTTTGAGACACAGTCTCACTGTGTTGCCCCGGCTAGAGTGCCGTGGCGTCATCCTTGCTCACAGCAACCTCAAACCCCTGGGCTCAAGCGATCCTCCTGCCTCGGCCTCCCAGGTAGCTGGGACTACAGGCATGTGCCACCATGCCCAGCTAATTTTTTCTATATATTTTTAGTTGTCTGATTAATTTCTTTCTATTTTTAGTAGAGACAGGGTCTCGCTCTTGCTCAGGCTGGTTTTGAACTCCTGAGTTCAAACAATCCGCGCACCTCAGCCTCCCAGAGAGCTAGGATTACAGGCGTGAGCCATGGTGCCCGGCCAAAGCTCATTAAATTTTATGATGAAGGCCGGGCGTGGTGGTTCACACCTGCAATCCTAGCACTCTGGGAGGCCGAGGGGAGAGGATCGCTTGAGATCATGTGTTAGAGACCAGCCTGAACAAGAGCAAGACCCCCATCTCTTCAAAAAATAGAAAAATTAGTCAGGCATGGTGATGTGCACCTGTAGTCTCAGCTACTTGGGAGGCTGAGGCAGGAGGATAGCTTCAGCCCAGGAGTTTGAGGTTGCTGTGAGATAGGATGATGCCGCAGCACTCCAGCCCCAGTGACCAAACAAGACCTTGTTTCAAAAAAAAAATTTATAATGATAACTGGAGAATTTTATTATATGTAAATTAACCTTCAATAAAGCCAAAACAAAAACTGTCGAAACAAAGCAAGAACTTCTAGCAACATCTAATCTGTCCCCCTCTCCCCCATCCCACCCTTCAGCCAACCATCATCCAGGCTGCTGTGTTCGTTGTGTCTCTGCTTCCCTTTGCATATAGTTTAGCCACCTATTTGTATTCCTTAAAAAGCTTATTTTAAATTTTCAATTGTTTTTAATTCTTTAAAAAGTGCATTAAACTGCATTTATCTTCTGGGATCTATTACTACTGTTTTTTCCTCCTTAACTTATATTCCTAGGAATTATCTACATGTGGCATGTCACTGTGATTCACTCTTTTCCAGTGCTGATTAATATTCTGTTGGGTGAATATGCTACGTATATTCGTCCGGTCACCTTGATGGATGTTTGAGTTGTTTCCAGGCCTTTGCTATTGAGGTTTCTTTTTTATTTTTTTGAGACAGAGTCTCACTCTTTTGCCTGGGCTAGAGTGCGGTGGCGTCAGCCTAGCTCACAGCAACCTCAAACTCCTGGGCTCAAGC
>NW_012149075.1:515688-524115 GCF_000956105.1 Propithecus coquereli
ACCCCAGCCTGTGTCTGAGCTCCCCGTGTGCACTGGGCTAGGACTCCCCGAAATCTACCACCCACCTGGGTCCTGTGACACCCAACACCTGGTTGTGTAGAAGGGATCTCAGCTTGTGCCTGAAGCATGACTGTAGGGGCTTCTGGCTCGGTGCAGAGCAAGAGAGCAGGGGGGAAGCTGTGGATGGACCAGCTCAGGAGAGATGCCGGGAGCACCCAAAGGGCTGTGGTGGGAGTCCTCGATGGGGCAATCAACAAAGTATGGTGGTTAAGAATTGGGGCTCTGTGGTTAGAGTGCTTGGGTTGGAATTTCCTGTCTTCTACTTGCTTGAACAAGAGTGAGACACCATCTCTAAAAAAATTAGAAAAAAATTAGCCAGGCGTGGCGGTGTGTACCTGTAGTCCCAGCTACCTGGGAGGATGAGATAGGAGAATGGCTTGCCCAGGAGTTTAATGTTGCAGTGAGCTATGAAACAACACTGCACTCTAGCCCAGGTGACAGAGCAAGACCTTGTATCAAAAAAAGAAAAAAAAGAATTCTCATAACTGCTCCATGAGGATAGCACTACTATTATCCCCATTTTAGAGATGGGGAAACTGACCCTTCAGACAAGTAGCTCATCCTAGAACAAAGGGCAGAGCTACACCTTGAACCCAGGCAGTCTTTCCTGAAAGCCTCCACTCTTTATGACAACAGCTGTCACTTTCTGAGGGCTCAGGCACTGTTCTAAGTGTATCCACCTCTTCAATCCTCCCATGGAAGGAGCCCACATTTTCATCTCTCTCCCTGGACTCCTGGGACTCTGGAAAGCCCTGCTCTAGTCCAAATGCTCACTGTCCATATGTCGCTCCTGAGGTCCAAAGAGGGATAGGGGCTTGCACAGGGTCACAAAGCCAGTTTGTGGAACAGCTAGGACTGGGACCCTGGCCTCCTCTTTCCTTTCGGGGACCCTGTGGCTAATTGACACCTCTACTCTCCCTCGTAGCCTCAGGCCATGTCCAAACTGCCTACAAGGCGGGCAGCCGAGTTGTCAATGGGGAAGACGCAGACCCCGAAAGCTGGCCCTGGCAGGTAAGAGCAATACCAGCTGCACTAATTCCCACCATGGGCTCTGGACCCCGAGCTGGGATGGCAAGGGATCTGGTCTTGACGCCATTGCTGCCTTTTCAATATCCACTTCAGCTTCCAAGGGCAGGAAACCCTTGGACCACCTGCTTCTCTTGGAGGTTTTGCCCCTTCCATCTGTAGTCCTCACCGGCTGTTCGCAAGTTAAAAGTGGAACCTGGGGCTGGGTGTGGTGGCTCACGCCAGTAATCCCTGCTTGTTGGGAGGCTGAGGCAGGAGGATCACTTGAGGCCAGGAGTTCAAAACTGCCTGGGCAACATGGAGAGACCCCATCTCTACAAAATTTGAACATTAGCTGGATGTGGTGGCGCATGTCTGTAGTCCCAGCTACTTGGGAGGCTGAGGCAGGAGGATCACTTGAACCCTGGAGTTTGAGGTTGCTGTGAGCTATGATGGCACCACTGAACTCTAGCCCAGGTGACAGAGTGAGACCCTATCTCTAAAAAAGTAAAAGTAATAGTGGAATCTAGGGTGAGGGTAACACTTAATTGAAGGGGTTGGCACAATGACGGAATTTCAGGCAGTGCGATCAGGGAGGGAGGCTTTGAGGGACTCATTTCTAGATCCCTTGAATTACGTAACAGGGCTGACGGCAGTAGGGGTTGAGGGCGTTGCAGAGGCCAGTGGAGGGAAGCGCAGAGGGCTGGACTGCCTATGCTGTCGCACAGTAGCCACTAGCTACATGTGGCTAATTAAATTTAAATTACTTGAAATTAAATAATGTTAAAAATTACAATTCCTCAGTGCTAGCCATATTTCAAATGCTCAATAGCCACGTGTGGCTAGTGGCTACCATATTGGACAGCAAAGATATAGAGCATTTCCATAATCACAGAAGGTTCTATTGGATAGGGACAACGGTCTGGTTCTGTAAAGGACCAGAGAGTAAATATTTTTGGTGTTGCCGGCCATCAGGTTTGCATAGCAATGACCTAGCTCTGCCATGTAGCCTGCAAGCAGCCGTAGGCTATACAGGAATTAGCGGCGTGACTACGTTCCGGTGGATCTTTATGTGCTAAAACAGACCCCCAAGCCAGATCTGGCCCATGGCCGTAGTTTGCCGAGCCCGGCTTGGAGGGAGCATTTGAGCATGAGAAGGTGTAGGGATGGGAAGAGAGGCAAAGCACTCAGGTGAGCTGTGCGGCTTCAGAGGTCCGAGAGCCCTGGAACGCTCTGAGGTCCAGAAGAACGGGGGCCTGACAGCACAGAGGGCCTTCGGGGACTCTCAAGAGACAGAAGGTTTGGGGGTGCCCTCGAGGGCAGAGAATGTGGGATCCCCTGGGAGGTCACAGGCTTGGGGTGTCGAAGCCTTGGACAATCAGCATGTGATTCCAGTGGAAAAATGACAGGGCCAGCCCAGGCAGTTGTGTAGGCTGTGGGCTGCACATTTCAGAAGGGGCTACTGTTTTCCATGTGAATGGCACCCACTGCAGTTGTACAGCGCACAACCTAAGCAGCCGTGGGCCCCAGACCACTCAGGCTGTTTTCTGCTTGGCCACCAGATCTCCCTACAGTATAAGAGTAACGGAGCCTTCTCCCACACCTGTGGCGGCACCCTCATCGCCAAGGACTGGGTTATGACCGCGGGTCACTGCATCTCGTGAGTTCTCTCACTTGCCCCGTCCCTGCATGAGACCCAGGCAGCCGGGGACAGTGAGTGACTACAGGGGTAAGGGAAGTTAGCCCAGACTGACCTCCCCTCCACTGGCAGGACCGACAAGACCTACCAGGTGGTGTTGGGCGATTATGACCTGTCTGTGAACGAGGGTACTGAGCAGGTGATCTCCATCAACCGTAAGGACCTCTTCGTGCACCCCCGCTGGAACTCCAACTGCGTGGCCTGTGGGTGAGTAAATACCCAGGCCCGAAATAGGGCTCCGCTACTTATCCCGGCTGTGACCCACAGCCGAATCTGAGGAGGCTCCCAGGGAGCACTGTGTGGGTCCAGCAGCCTGTGTCCTGGTCCCATATGCTGAGGGCTGGAGCCAGCAGAGCCTTTAAGGACCATTGACACTAGGCTGGCAGGGCGTAGTGGCTCAAGCCTGTAATCCTAGCACTCTGGGGGGCCAAGGCGGGAGGGTCACTTGAGGTCAGGAGTTTAAGACCGGCCTGAGCAAGAGTGAGACCCCATCTCTACTAAAAATAGAAAAAATTAGCCAAGCCTGGTAGCACACACCTGTAGTCCCAGCTACTAGGGAGGCTGAGGCAGGAGGATCCCTTGAGCCCAGGAGTTTGAGGTTGCTGCCAGCTAGGCTGATATCACTGCACTCTAGCCTGGGCACCAGAGCAACATTCTGTGTCAAAAAAAAAAGGACCATTGACACCAAACCTGTCTCCCTCCAGAGGGGACAGCAGGGCCCAGAGAGAGGCAAGAACTCCCCCAAGGCCACTTGGCTAGTCGGCTTCAGAGCCCAACACTCCTCTGGCACCCTTCCTGCTAGTCCCAGGGCTCCTCCATTCGACAGCCAGTTTGTGCAGTGCATGGAGGAGCACTGGCCTGAGACTCAGGCTCTGGCACTAACTGTCTTGTGGCCTCGGCTAGTCACTGGTTTTGTGTGGGTCTCAGCTTTGCCATTTGTCAAAGGTGACCATGAACCAGGGCTTCCTGGGTGGTTGTGAAGGTCAGGGAGACAATCTTAAGACAATTGTATGCAAAGTTGTAAGTCTGAGTGACTCATCTTTTTTGGGTGAGTGGGTCCAAGAAGGGTCGAAAACTCCTGAAAATGCACCGTAGAGGGAATGACCGAGACCCCGACCCCCCCCACAGGGCTCCTGGGGAAGGAGAGAGGAAAGTCAGACCCAGGTGCAATGACTTGAGTGACAAGCTGGCAGATGAGTGGTTCTCAAAGTGTGGCCCCTGGGCCCACGGCATCAGCATCACCTGGGAACCGTGATGTGAATTCTTGGGCCTCGGCCCACACCTACCGCATCAGAAGCTCTGGGGTGGGACCCGGCAATCTGTGTTTAACAAGCCCTGCAGGTGACTGTGATACTGTGAGACCCACGGGGATATAAGCAGAGGACAATTCTATAAGTCAAGGGTGAGCATGAGTGAAGGGGCTGGGAGAGCTTCTTAAAGTTGCTCAGCCTTAAGATTGGACTTGATCGACAGCCATACCACCCCGAATGTGCCCAGTCTCGTCTGATCTCACTAAGCAGGGTCGGGCCTGGTTAGTACCCGGATGGGAGACTGCTTGGGAATACCAGGTGCTGTAGCAGTGTAGGCATTGGCTGGGTGCGGCGGCTCACCCCTGTAATCCCAGCACTTTGGGACCCAGAGGTTGAAAGATTTCATAAGGCCAGGAGTTTGAGACCAGCCTGGGTAACATATCGAGATCCACCCTCCCATCTCTTAAAAGAAAAATGGATTGGGAGGGCAAAGAATCTTTGGGGAAATCTAAAAGGTGGAACAGCCTGAAGCAAAGGCTGGAAGGGGCTCTGGAACTTGGGCCAGCTAGAGGACCAAGCCTGGAGACTCTTCTGTCCTCCCCAGCAATGACATCGCCCTCATCAAGCTCTCAAGCAGCGCCAAGCTGGGAGATGCCGTCCAGGTTGCCGTCCTTCCCCCGGCTGGTGACATCCTGCCCAACGATGAGCCCTGCTACATCACCGGCTGGGGCCGTCTCTCTAGTACGTACTGACCCATGTAGCCAGCCACAGGGACAGTGGCAAAAAGACAGGGCCTGGGGCCGGGTTGAAGGTCACACAAGGACTGGTTCTTGTAAGTTTTCTCCCATTTCTCTCCACCTGCATCCTTCCTTTCCATCCTCCTAGACACAAATGTGTTCCATTAGACATTTTTTAGTGCCCCCGGTGTGCCAGGGGCTGGGGTGTAATGGTGCACAAAGCATGCGGGACAATGTAGCTGCAAGAAGGAGAGAAGAGCTGTGACCCTTGAGTGCCTCCTTCTCTGGGGCTCCTACCCCTGCACACCCAGACCCCCCACTCAGGGCTCTCTACCCCTGCAGCCAGTGGGGAGCTCCCTTGCAACCTGCAGCAGGCTCTGCTGCCCGTGGTGGACTATGAGCACTGCTCCAACTCGTCCTGGTGGGGCTCCACCGTGAAGACGACGATGGTGTGTGCCGGTGGGGACACCAGCTCCGGCTGCTTTGTGAGTCAGCTCTTACCTGCCCCAGGTGGTGGCGGGTGTGCAGGGCCCGGGGTGCCTCTGCCATTGGCCCGGGAGGTGGAGGAGGAACCTTGCCTGCTTGCTCCATTCAGCCTCCAGGCCAGGCAGGATTTGGGGAACGTCAGCATGGTCCAGACACGGAGGCCAGGCCTGGGACTCAGGACCCTGGATTCCAGTCCCAGCTCACACACTGACTTGACCTGGCACAGGTCACTACCCCTCCCTGGTCCTCGGGCTTCCCCATACACAGGGCAAGGACACTGGCCACGGCCTCTAAAGTCACGTCAGCCCTGTGGTTGTGAAGTTACGATTAAACATTAAGAATATGATCACTGTGTTATAAGTGAGTCTGAACAATAATGTTAGTAACCAACATGGTGTTAATGATGGGAACTGCCTGTATCGGGTGCGTCCTGTCCCCAGATGTGCGAAGACCGTACGTCCTCCCATTCAGTCCTCACAGATCCTGGGCAGGTTATTCCCCATCATGAAAGAGCAACTGAGTCTGAGAGGTCAAGTAGCATGGGGGTTTCTCTAAATCCCTAAAGCTCAGAACCAGTTCCCTAACCCTCACACACGACTCAGCCCCTCCATCTCTCTGCAATTCCAGGGTGACTCTGGAGGACCCCTCAACTGCCCCGCGACAGGTAACACCTGGGAGGTCCACGGTGTGACCAGCTTTGTTTCTTCCCTCGGCTGTAACACCCTCAAGAAGCCCACGGTGTTCACGCGTGTCTCGGCCTTCATTCACTGGATCTGGATGGTGAGGGGGCAGGGTGGCCGGGAGGGCTCCGGGGTGGCAGCTCTTCTGCCAGGTGATGGGTGAGAAACGGCAGACCCTGGGGAGGGCCTGAAAGGACTCTAGAAGGTTGGTCAGTCGTGGAGGGGCCCTTGGGGACATTCCAGGGGGTTCGGGATGTTTCCTGCTACAGCGTGGCCCCAAGAACTTGATGGCTTCTGGGTGGAGCTTGGAACTGCTGCCGAACTTCCTTATTCATCAAGTGTCTATGCAGCGTGTCCTCTGATCTGGTCCTCTCTTGTCACAGAGGAGAGAGACGTGCCAGACTGGGGGCCTGCCTGGTGCGGGCCCGGTGGCTAAATGAATACTAAGGAGGAAGTATGATAGAACCGTGATGGGGGGCCCAGGCCCCAGGGAGAGGTCACACTGCATCTGGGGACCGTGACAGAGAGCGCTGATACTGTCTGTGATCACAGTCATAGCTACGGTTTACAAACCACTTACCCTTGTGCCGAGCACTATGAGGAGAACTTCAGCTAATAGTTTAATCAAGAACCCCCGTGAGGTCAGTTCCATTATTACCCCAACTATGCAGACGAGGACACAGGCTCATGGAGTTCACGTCACTCTCCCAGCGTCACCCAGGGGTGGGAGGTAAACCCAGGTCCATGTGGCTCCAGAACCCTGCCCCTAACTGGACTATTCTGTCCTCCCCCACCTTTTTCCAGACCATAGCGAACAACTAGAAGCCAGGCCGGCTGGCAGTGCTGACCCCACGTCCTTCAGAAAGAATAAAGATCTCTTGGAAAATCCCAAGTTGAATCTTTCTTCCTTTGTCGGCTCACCTCTGTCCCTCTGGTCTGTTCCTAAAACCTTAGATCAGATGCATAGACACAAGACCTGATCCAGCCCTCTCATATGAAGATGAGGAACACGGGAGGCCCAGAGAGAAGAAGGGGGTTCTATGGGGTGACCCACCATCCTAGTTTGCCTGGGACTCAGGATTCCTAGGACAGTGGACTCTTAGTGCTAAAACTGGGAAAATCCCAGGAAAACTGTGGCAAGTTGCTCTCCTAGGTATACAGCACACCTAAATCAGTTGCCTTTCAATGCAGGCATAAAAACATGGTAAAATGTGCAGAAAAACTGACCGTACCAGCCCTTAAGGAGGTTCTCAGTAGAGTGGGAAGGACCATGTGTTTTCTTTTTCCATTGATGGGCTAGAGAGGGAGGGCTGTGGTCATTCATTCATTTAACAAACATCCATTCCTTGTTCTAGAGGAGGGCTCAGAGGGGGCAGAGACATGGGTCCTGCCCTGAAGTGGCTCATTATTTAAAGAGAAATGAGCATACTGGAGTCATTGACTAAACATTTACCAGGTACCTGCCTCGTGGCAGGTTCAGGGCGGGGAGCACAGCAGTGAGTCAGACGGGCTCAGGGAGAGCCCTTGCTGCAGGAAGGAGAAGACGCACACAGGTACACACAGGTACACACTCAGGTGCACACACAGGTACCCACACACAGGTGTAGACACAGGCACGCACACACGTACACACACAGGTGCACACTCAGGTGCACATTCAGGTGCACACACAGGTACACAGGTGCACATACAGGTACGCACACAGGTGCACACACAGTGCTAGACACCAGGCTGGAGCCCAGCAAGCTGTTGCTGAAGTCTAAAGGACTGCTGCTGGGTAGACAAGAGCAACATCAAACTAATGCATCCCTTTACTCGTGTTTCTCCTGCACACTGTGACAGCAAACACGGTCCCAGCAAGGACAGGCATACGTGACTTTTAATATTAATGTTCCATTTGTACCTTCCCTTTAAAAATTGTAATTTTGGGCCAGGTGTAGTGGCTCGCGCCTATAATCCTAGCACTCTGGGAGGCTTAGGTGGGAGGATCGCTTCAGGTGAGGAGTTGGAGACCAGCCTGAGCAAGAATGAGACCCCGTCTCCACTAAATCTAGAGAAATTAGCCAGGCGCGGTGGCACATGCCTATAGTCCCAGATACTCGGGAGGCTGAGGGAGGAGGACCGCTTGAGCCCAGGAGTTTGAGGTTGCTGTGAGCTAGGCTGACACCATGGTACTCTACGCAGGTGACAGAGCGAGACTAAATGTCAAAAAAATAAAAAATAAAAAATATTTTTTATTTTCGGTTACAACTAAAAAGGGACAACATGAAGAATAATATAGCAAACGCCCAGGTAGGTAGCCTGCCTTCAGAATTAACCCATTTCACATTTTTGCTTCATGTTTATTAAAATAATAATTACAGTTGAGACAACCTACAGAATGGGAGAAAATTTTTGCATGCTACAAATCCGATAAAGGGCTGATAACCAGAATCTACTTAGAACTTGGGAAAATCAACAAGAAAAAATCAAACGACCCTATCAAAAAGTGGGCAAAGGACATGAACAGA
>NW_012149075.1:525665-530928 GCF_000956105.1 Propithecus coquereli
GTGAATTCTAAATCCTAAGAGGTTATTACATATAACTGTGTCTCAAAAAAAAAAAAAAAAAAAGATAAAAATAACAAAGGATCAGTGTTGCAATGCTCTGTTTTTAATTATATGATGTCAACAATATCATTCTCATTCTTAAATTCATTAAAGTGTGAATAATTCTGACTGTCTCAGAAAAAAGAAAAATAAACAAAAAGAAAAACAAGAAGAAAAGAAGTAATCTGTATGGAAAACAAACTGTAAGTAATTATATTGTTGTAACTCATAAACCAACCTTGTATAGAAAATGTTATAATCCTGCTAAATTTCTTTGTTTTCTGCCTGTATAAGCAAGACCTTCACTTTTAGCTTAGGAGTACTGACCCCCTTTTCTCTGGAGTCTGTGTTTCTTGGATGGCTATTCTCAACTTTTCACTTTAAGACTAATGAATTCTTTAAAACCGGGTTCTGATCCTTTTGAGTATTTCAGGTTAATGAACATAGTGAGTGACAGGACAGACAAGGTCCTTGCCCTTGTAGACCTGCCTCTAGTAGATGAGATAGAAATATATACAGGTAGTAGCTCGAGGCCAGGAGTTGGAGACCAGCTTGAGCAAGAGTGAGACCCCGTCTCTACAAAAAATACAGAAATTAGCCAGGCGTGGTGGTCATGCCTGTAGTCTCAGCTACTTGGGAGGCTCAGGGAGGAGCATCATTTGAGGCCGGGAGTTTGAGATTAGCCTGGGCAACATAGCAAGACCCCATCTCTACAAAAAATACAAAAATTAACTGGGCATGGTGGGGTGGGCCTGTAGTCCCAGCTGTTTGGTAGGCTGAAGGGGGATGATCACTTGAGTCCAGGAGTTTGAGGTTGCAGTGAGCTATGATCATGGCATGGTACTCTGGGTGACAGAATGAGACCTCGTTTCTAAAAAAACCCCAAGCAAAAAATAAAATAAACAGGTCATCACAAAAGAAGGGTAACAGGTTATAAAGGGATTGGATGAGTGCCTTTGGGATAGGTGGGGGTGGGGGGCAGCAAAGGCTGCTCTGGAGAGGCTACAATTGAGCCGGAACCTGGGTGAACAGATCTCAGGAAAGAGAACTGCAAGCAGAGATCAGCAAAAGAAGTAAAGAGGAGCTTGTCAGGTTTGCAAAATAACAAGAAGGAGCAGAGTGAGTAAGCAGGAGGGTGAGGAAAGGTAAGGGGGGTGGGGCAAAGTACAAAGTTTGAACTTTACCTTGAAGGGTACAATAATCTTACAGAGAGCCTAAACATGTATACTTTCTTTTTTTTTTTGAGACAAAGTCTCACTCTGTTGCCCTGGGTAGAGTGCAGAGGCATCATTATAGCTCACAGCAACCTCAAACTCCCAGACTCAAGTGATCCTCCTGCCTCAGCCTCCCAAGTAGCTGGGACTACAGGTGCACTCCACCACGCCTGGCTAATTTTTTCTCTTTTTAGTAGAGGTGGGGTCTCGCTCTTGCTCAGGCTGGTCTCAAACTCCTGACATCAAGCGATCTTCCGGCCTCCGCCTCCCAGAGTGCTGGGATTATAGGTGTGAGCTGCCACACCCCGCCTATATACTTTCATATACATTTATAAACCTATAAAATTGGAACTGCTCTGGGACTGGAAGTGCCATCTCCCCACCTCCCACAGCTTTCTGAAGCACGCCCAAGGAACCTTAGAGTTTGAGAGAGACAGTTGGAAGTTCTTTATGTGGTCCACCCCTCTCATTTCAGATAGGGAAACTAAGGCTGAGAGAGGAGGTAAAAGGCAGAGACAGGGTTGTAAGTGAGTGGGGGAAGGGTCCAGGGTTGCTCTGGTGGGGAGGGGGAGGGCCAGACCAAGGAATCCTGGTTCTTGAACCACCAGCTGGAGCACCTGGCCATCTAGGAGTTTACAGACCAGCAGTGGCAGTGTGGAGAAAAGGCACATCTTCCTTTCCACAAGGACATTGGCTCTTGGGTGGTAACCCAGCAAAGGAGCTTTGGGGTATCCCTCTTAATCCCCTAGCTTACCCCATTTTGATAGGCCTGTTAGAAAGAGAGGGATGAGCCAACTGAGTGCCTCTCCCTCACAGCTGAATTCTTTCCCCTTCAGGGTTAAGAGCAAGATAGGCGGGTTGTCTTGGTCGGCATCTCTGTGCTTCCTCTTACTGACTGTCATGTAACCTGTGTGTCCAGACTCAACCGAGATCAGGATGACTTCAAAGTTTCAGTTCTTAACCACCAGTCCACAGTGCCTAGTCTGGCAGCAGTTGGAGTCTTGAGGAAGAGGCACACAGTGCTAAGACTTAGCCTATTAACATTCAGGGTGCTCCTTGGACAGACTGTGTCAAACCCCCACGGGCATATGCCCACCGCTGTCTGGGTACACTGAGGCAGGGTCTATTGACTATGCCCACTGCCCTATCTGGAGTGATTCCATGGGGCGCCATACAGGACCACTGCCTCCAAACAGCAGCCAGCCCGCGCTCTGTTTTGGTTTCTTTCCTTCGAGTGGAAAGGCTCAAGGGTGCCGGGCGCTGACTCAGCAGCAGACGGGCTCCTAGAGGATCTCAGTTCCCGCTTCATCTCTTTCCATTTTGCAGTTGCAAACTGCGGCTCAGAAACACAAAGGACTCCTCCGAAGCGAAAAAGCTTCCCAAAGCTCCGCAGGGTAGGACGGAGAGAGGACTCAGGAGGCCAAAACACCACCAAGGATGAAAAATCACGAAGCTGCGCAGCACCTTCAAGCCTAGAGAGACCCCGCCCCTCCCACCTAAGTTCCCCCCTTCAACTTCCGGGCCGAGGCGCGGTTTCCGGTTCCGGCGGTGCTCCTCAAAGCTCTGCGACAGAGTAGTGGTGTCCGTTTTCTGGAGTCAGTGTGGGGCTTAGGGTTTCACCCTAGTCCTCCCTCGTCCCCCGAGGTGGCACCTGCCCAGGTGAACGCTCCCTTCGCTCCCTGTCTCCCTCCTCCCCCGCGCAGGCCCGTTGCGAGCGGGCCGCCCCCGTGGCTGCCAGCCCAGGAGTGGGACGTCCTGCCTGTGGGGTCTGTGGCACCTCGGGCTCCTCGGGCTGGCGTGGCCTTGCCCCTTGCTTCAGCTCACGAGGTGGAGGTCCTGGTTCTGGAGTCCCGGCAGCCTATTTCCGGGCCCTGCCTAGGCGGTCCGAGCCGCGCCTGCATGTTGGGAAGAGTCGGGCTCAGCTCCTCGCTCAGATGCTGGGATTCCTTTTCTGGGTTGAGTTGTGGCACTGCCTTCTATCCTTGCGACCTTGGGCAGGTCTCCTCTCTCTGAGCCTCAGTTTGCTTATCTGTGAATGGAAATGGCAGTGTCTGCCCCTTGGGTTATCGGGAGGATTGGGTGAGGGAAGGCAGCGGTGTGTCTGGCCCATAAAATTCTAGAAATGGTAGCAGCTGTTGCTGTTAATGGAGATTCCTGGGGCAGTAGCTGTGTCAACAGTTTAACCTGAGTGGCTGAGAAGATCTGTATGTATAGAGGAGAGTGTGTGTATAACGTTCAGCACAGTGTCAGATAGAAAATACGTACGCAGTAAACTGGAGTTATTAACTGGTGAGGATAAGCTTTGTGTTTGGCAGGTTGTCTTATGAAACTGATGGGATTTATTAGCTGGTTAAATTGTGGAGCTGGTCCATCTTTCAGAGCCAGCCTTGAGAATTAGCCTACTGACAGTTGAGACTATTCTTAGAAGCCAGGGCTGTAAAGACCTTGGGTGCTGGGAATTAGAAAAATTAATAGGAGGTGTTTTCCTAAGTAGGTTAGGGTTTTTCACTCAGAAAGGTTTTGGGTAGGAGAGGAAAGCCTGAGAAGTTTCCTCCCTCTTGAGTTTTTATGAAAGAAATGCATATTTGTAGTTAAAAAGAAAACAGTACAGAAAGTTATAAAATGAAAAATGTTTCCCTGTTCTGCTGTTCCTGTTCTTCAGAAGTAAATACAATTAGTTTCTTTGATAATATCCACATACTGTTTGGATATATCAGGTTATATTTGCTTACGTGTGTGTATCTTTAATTTCCTCAGATGGGATCATACTACGCATTGATTTGCACTTTGGTCATGTCGTGGTATGTTATGGGCTTACCGGCTCCCGTAGGCCTAGTTCATTCTTCCCCAGGGTGCACAGTATTCCACTGGATGGTTTAATCATTTCCCTGTTGATGGTCACTTAGGTTTTTCCCAAGATTTTGCTTTCCTGCAATGTTTCACCCAACCTTTCCTGGACTAAATATTTCCTTTTTATCCAAGGTACCCCTGAGTTGGCAGGTATTCTGTTTTTACCCTTCTGATCACCCTAGGTTAGTAACAACTTTCTTTTAGGGACAAGCACACCCTGTTAACTGAGCAAAAACGCAGATAATAGGAGAAAAATGGGTGTCCTCCAAGAATATCCAAACTACAGGCTCTAGAATCAATTCAGGGCTCCCAGAAAATGGGTCAGGGAACCTTGAGAGAAGGGATGACTAGGTGCTGGGAACTAGTAAATGCAGGGCAGCTAGTGAGTGTTAGTGATTGTTGGGCTGTGAACAGATTTGAGAGAGTCTGAGATGGGAGGGATCAGTTCTTTGGGGGAAGAAGGTATTAATGAAAAAGATCCTTGAAAAGTGACTTCATCATACCCCTTGTATCCTTTGGTCATACCCTGATGTGAAAATGAATTTAGTCATTTCTGTTCTGTCATTGAAGTCTCTCTCTTTTTTAAAGTAAATTAACATAGGATGTGGTTTTCCTGTAAATAACCCCTCTTTTGGACTGGGGCCCTAACCAAATGAAGCCAAGGCTTTTTTTTTTTCCTGGCATTTTGCAGGTATTTAATTTGCTTGCCTCCCCCTTCCTCCCTCTACAGCTGGTTTGATAATCCTGGAACTCTGAAACATCTGAAGTGTTGGACGTGTACACTACTAGGATTCTGACAACTTGCCATACACTGATAGAGGAGCTTAGGTTCTTGATCTTAACCTAGAGGCTTCTTTTTTTTTTTTAAACACTAGCAGCTGGTGAATATTTCTTCTTTTTTTTTTTTCTTCTCCTGTGGCCCAGGCTGGAGTGCAGTGGCACTGTCATTCTTCACTGCAACCTCCAGCTCCTGGGTTCAAGCAGTTCTTCGCTTCAGCCTCCTTAGTGGCTGGGAGTATAGGTGCACACCACCATGTGAAGCTAATTTTAAAGTTTTTTGTAGAGACAGGGTCTTGCTGTGTTGCTCAGGCTGGTCTTGAACTCCTGGTCCCAAGAGAGCCTCCCAAAATGCTGGGATTATAGGTGTGAACCACTGTGGC
>NW_012149075.1:530978-643448 GCF_000956105.1 Propithecus coquereli
GCTGGGATTCCTTTTCTGGGTTGAGTTGTGGCACTGCCTTCTATCCTTGCGACCTTGGGCAGGTCTCCTCTCTCTGAGCCTCAGTTTGCTTATCTGTGAATGGAAATGGCAGTGTCTGCCCCTTGGGTTATCGGGAGGATTGGGTGAGGGAAGGCAGCGGTGTGTCTGGCCCATAAAATTCTAGAAATGGTAGCAGCTGTTGCTGTTAATGGAGATTCCTGGGGCAGTAGCTGTGTCAACAGTTTAACCTGAGTGGCTGAGAAGATCTGTATGTATAGAGGAGAGTGTGTGTATAACGTTCAGCACAGTGTCAGATAGAAAATACGTACGCAGTAAACTGGAGTTATTAACTGGTGAGGATAAGCTTTGTGTTTGGCAGGTTGTCTTATGAAACTGATGGGATTTATTAGCTGGTTAAATTGTGGAGCTGGTCCATCTTTCAGAGCCAGCCTTGAGAATTAGCCTACTGACAGTTGAGACTATTCTTAGAAGCCAGGGCTGTAAAGACCTTGGGTGCTGGGAATTAGAAAAATTAATAGGAGGTGTTTTCCTAAGTAGGTTAGGGTTTTTCACTCAGAAAGGTTTTGGGTAGGAGAGGAAAGCCTGAGAAGTTTCCTCCCTCTTGAGTTTTTATGAAAGAAATGCATATTTGTAGTTAAAAAGAAAACAGTACAGAAAGTTATAAAATGAAAAATGTTTCCCTGTTCTGCTGTTCCTGTTCTTCAGAAGTAAATACAATTAGTTTCTTTGATAATATCCACATACTGTTTGGATATATCAGGTTATATTTGCTTACGTGTGTGTATCTTTAATTTCCTCAGATGGGATCATACTACGCATTGATTTGCACTTTGGTCATGTCGTGGTATGTTATGGGCTTACCGGCTCCCGTAGGCCTAGTTCATTCTTCCCCAGGGTGCACAGTATTCCACTGGATGGTTTAATCATTTCCCTGTTGATGGTCACTTAGGTTTTTCCCAAGATTTTGCTTTCCTGCAATGTTTCACCCAACCTTTCCTGGACTAAATATTTCCTTTTTATCCAAGGTACCCCTGAGTTGGCAGGTATTCTGTTTTTACCCTTCTGATCACCCTAGGTTAGTAACAACTTTCTTTTAGGGACAAGCACACCCTGTTAACTGAGCAAAAACGCAGATAATAGGAGAAAAATGGGTGTCCTCCAAGAATATCCAAACTACAGGCTCTAGAATCAATTCAGGGCTCCCAGAAAATGGGTCAGGGAACCTTGAGAGAAGGGATGACTAGGTGCTGGGAACTAGTAAATGCAGGGCAGCTAGTGAGTGTTAGTGATTGTTGGGCTGTGAACAGATTTGAGAGAGTCTGAGATGGGAGGGATCAGTTCTTTGGGGGAAGAAGGTATTAATGAAAAAGATCCTTGAAAAGTGACTTCATCATACCCCTTGTATCCTTTGGTCATACCCTGATGTGAAAATGAATTTAGTCATTTCTGTTCTGTCATTGAAGTCTCTGTCTTTTTTAAAGTAAATTAACATAGGATGTGGTTTTCCTGTAAATAACCCCTCTTTTGGACTGGGGCCCTAACCAAATGAAGCCAAGGCTTTTTTTTTTTCCTGGCATTTTGCAGGTATTTAATTTGCTTGCCTCCCCCTTCCTCCCTCTACAGCTGGTTTGATAATCCTGGAACTCTGAAACATCTGAAGTGTTGGACGTGTACACTACTAGGATTCTGACAACTTGCCATACACTGATAGAGGAGCTTAGGTTCTTGATCTTAACCTAGAGGCTTCTTTTTTTTTTTTAAACACTAGCAGCTGGTGAATATTTCTTCTTTTTTTTTTTTCTTCTCCTGTGGCCCAGGCTGGAGTGCAGTGGCACTGTCATTCTTCACTGCAACCTCCAGCTCCTGGGTTCAAGCAGTTCTTCGCTTCAGCCTCCTTAGTGGCTGGGAGTATAGGTGCACACCACCATGTGAAGCTAATTTTAAAGTTTTTTGTAGAGACAGGGTCTTGCTGTGTTGCTCAGGCTGGTCTTGAACTCCTGGTCCCAAGAGAGCCTCCCAAAATGCTGGGATTATAGGTGTGAACCACTGTGGCCGGCCACTTTTTTTTTCTTTCTTTTAAGAGATGTCTGCCTAAGTTGCCCATGCTGGAGTGCAGTGGCTCTTCACAAGTGTGATCATAGCTCACTGCTGCCTCAAGTACTTTTTAACACTTGCTGTTCTTTCACCATCATGAAAGAGATGGTTAGAGGTAGAAAAGGCAGTACAGTAGATATAAATGAACAGACCTTACTCTCCTCTCTTTTAGTACCTCTTCATAAATTGCTTTGTAGACATAGTAAATGTTCTATAAAAATGGTGGGAAAAAGCAAACACCTATGACGTGGTCCCCTCCCAAAGAAATTGTGTATATACAATTTTTTTTGTCTTAACATGATGGGAGAAAAAAATGGATGCAGATTTCTCCAGCAAGGCTAGTGTTCTTCATTCTTTCTGCTTTGAGAATCTACATTCCTCGTTGGCACATTTTCTCAATGGTATCAATTGATCCAGCAAGGAGAAAACAAAAGTAGAATTTGTAGTAGCTTTATTAAGGAATGCTGTTAAGATTGGAAGGCTGATAGAACCTGGGTCTGGACCAGATTCATGAGATCAGGGTGTTTTAACAGCCTTTGTGGTCTGTTTTTGCTGACCATGACTTTTCTCTTTGTGCTTAGGAGTCTGAAACATTTTTTCCCGGAGTTTCAGAATGGAGACTGAAGGATACCCAGAGACACAAAGAAATAGAGAAGTCCAGAATGATCAAACGAGGTCACTACTAAATGAAGTGATGGCTGAGGAGCCAGAAGTCATCCTAATACCAGCTCCCCAGGTCCAGGTTCCACGAGAGCCTTCTGGGCTCCCACCAGAGAGCCTTGATGAAGACTCTGTTGAGGATCTTGAGCACATGGCGCAAAGGAATCCTCCCAACCCTGCAACTTCCAGGCAGAGGTTCAGGAAGTTCCGCTACGAGGATGCAGCTGGTCCCAGGGATGTCCTCAGACATCTTCAGGAGCTTGCTGGACAGTGGCTGAGACCTGACATTCACACAAAGGAGCAGATCGTGGAAATGCTGGTGCAGGAGCAATTCCAGGCTGTCCTGCCTGAGGAGCTCAGAGCTCAAGTGCAGAGATGTCAGCCTGGAGTCAGAATCACTGGCTAAGTCTTGCTGCTTGCTTCCTGCTCAGCTTACATGTGAGAAGTAAACAAGAGGTACTCTTTGATGCAAGATCCAGCTGCAGCCATGGGAAATCTGAACCTCTGTTTTCTTTGAGCTTGTCTTTGGCTGTAATAAGAATACATCAAAACCCGTGTCTAGACCTCTTTTTGGCTGAGACAGCTTTATTTCCTGGGACTATGAACTCCAGAAAGAATATCTTAGGACAATCAGCCCTCTGCTTCCAGCTCTTCCAGGAGCTTGTTTTTCTTCTGCTGGATGCCTCCTTTTTTTTTTGCACTTTGTGACATGCTTTAATGTATTGTTGTTATATATCCAAAGAGGTAATCAGCTTTAATGTTCAGAATTCATGGTTCTTGCGTTGGTGGCATGAATGGAAGTTTATGTAACTGCACCAGTAACTCATTTGGGATGCCCTTGAAATATTAAAGTTTGGTCCTTAATGAACATGTCTTGTGGTGATTGATCAGTTTAGCTCTCAGTAGTCTGCATTTGAGGAAGGTGAGATAATTATCCGGAGTGGCTGTGATGTTTACTGAGCTGGGAAATAGGAACAGTCCTGGCCTTTGTCTTCAAAATCAGCATTTAAATGGGTTGAAACTGAGAAAGGGGTAAAACAGGTCATTCGAGGTAAGTAACTCTGATGCAGAGCTGTTTGCTTTCCTTTCACCATTTCCATCACCTTTGTTCTACAGCTTGTCTTCCTGTAAGAGATCTCACTCTGAAACTGTCTGATAGTACTCTGTTCTGCTTTCCCCCACAACGGAGGTCATCCTTGTTTTTTTCTGTGAGTGGAGACCTGTTCTTTCGCTGACAGCTGAGACAGAGCAATAGCTGTGGTTGTGACAGGCAGAGTCATCAGCAGCCGCCTCCCAGCATGGTGCAGTTCAGAGGAACCTGTCTGCCTCTGTGGCCTGGCTCTTGGACTTGTAGATTCGCTCGTATAATAAACTTGGTGCCAATTCAGAAACAGCTTTTGGTGTAGGGGCTGGTTAGCTCCATGCTGGAACTCATGTTGATTCTGCTGATGTTTGTCTAATACTTCCTGTGCCTCTGGGACTGTTCTAGGTGCTAGAATATAAATATAAAGCCCACTTTTAAGGAAATGTATAGTTTTTGAGGAGAGGTGGAAGCATTCAAAAATGTCTTGTTAGACATACTGGGGTATAACATCTTCCTTTTGGTATCTGGTTTTGAAATAGCACTAAGACAAAACATTTCCTATTTTTAAAAAAATTGGTCAGGCATGGTGGCTCACACCTGTAATCCCAGTACTTTGGGAAGCTAAGGAGGGAAGATTGCTTGAGGCCAGCCTGGGCAACATAGAGAGACCCTATCTATACAAAAATTTTTAAAAATTAACCCAGTATGGTGGTACACACTTGTAATCCCGACTACTCAGGAAACTGAGACAGGAGGATTGCTTGAGCCCAGGAGCTTGAGGTTGTAGTAAGCTTTGATAGTGTCACTGCACTCCACCCTGGGTAACAAAGTAAGACCCTGTTTCTTAAAAAAAAAAAAAATTGAGGCCGGGAGCAGTGGCTCACATCTGTAATCCTAGCTCTCTGGGAGGCTGAGGCAGGAGGATTGCTTGAGCTCAGGAGTTTGAGACCAGCCTAAGCAAGAGTGAGACCCCATCTCTACCAAAAAGAAATTTTTTATAAAAACCCAGCCAGGCGCTACGGCTCCTGCCTATAGTCCCAGATATCTGGGAGGCTGAGGCAGAAGGATCACTTAGAGCCTAGGAGTTGGAGGTTGCAGTGAGCTGCAATGACGCCACTGCACTCTACCCGGGGTGGCAGAGTGAGACTCTGTCTCAACAAAAACAAGGAAACTGAGCACCCCTCCTCACAACCTCCACCCCTTCAAAAAAAAAAAATTAAAAAGAAGGACCCCATCTCTACAAAAAAATTAGTTGGGTGTGGTGGCACCTGCCTGTAGTCCCGGTTACTCAGGAGGCTGAGGCAGGAGGATCGCTTGAGCCCAAGAGTTTGAGGCTGCAGTGAGCTATGATCAGATCACTGCACCCTAGCCTGAGCAGAAGAGCAAGACTCTGTCTCAAAAAAAGAAAAAAAAATGTTAAAAGCAGAGAAGTGTAAGGACATAGCCAAGTTGGGGAAGTGACTTTTTTTTTGATAGAAATAAGCAAAACTCTTTATTCACAGGTATGATCATCTATTTAGAAAACCCAATGAAATCCATTAAAAAGCTACTGAGACTAATAAGTGAGCTTTGCAAAGTTGTAGGATAGAAAATCAATTTGCAAAAATCAATTGTATTTCTATTATGTTAGGAATAAATAGGAATTGAATATTTAAAGTAATACTATTTATAGTAGCATTAAAGTATGAAATGCTTAGGGATAAATCTGAAAGATACATACTGAAAACTAAAAAGTATTGCTGAGAAAAATTAAAGAAGACCTAAATAAAAGAAGATAATATATATACCTTATTGGTAGCTTGTAAGACTCAATGTTGTTAAGATAATTCTTTCCCATATTAATCTATAGATACAATGCATTCCCAATCAAAATTCATGCACATGGCATGGTTTTGCAATCAGGAAACCTTTGTCGGTAAGCTGAACAGTACCTGTTTACTTCTATGTCTAGCTAATTTCAGGGGGCATGCCGTTCAGATAACCATTTATGGGACAGAAAAACAGGAGTTGGTAGGTCTGTACCTGGACTTGTTCAGCAGGTTCAGACTAAAGAGAAAAAGTCTACATTTGACCTCACAGATAAACAAGGGAGTCATTTGGAAGCCTTATGGAAGCCATGAGTGGAAACGACATTTTAGTAGAATTTTAGAAGAGTAGATCACTGGATGGAAGGCAAAAGCATGGGAATGCAAAGACATACAGTGTTTGGGAATAGTGAACATATCAACGAGTGAGTGTTCCTTGTATTAGCTGTAGATTAAGCTTTTCTACCTTTTTTTTTTTTTTTTTTGAGACAAGGTTTCAGTCTACTGCCCAGGCTGGAGTGCAGTGGCACCATCACAGCTCACTGCAACCTCAAACTCCTAGGCTCAAGTGATCCTTCTGCCTCAGTCTACCAAGTAGCTGGGACTACATGCGCACTCTACCACGCCTGGCTGATTTTTCTGTTTTTTATAGAAATGGGGTCTGGCTATGTTGCTCAGGTTGGTCTTGAACTCCTGGCCTCAAGTGATCCTCCTGCCTCAGCCTCCCAAAGTGCTAGGATTACAGGGTGAGCCATGGTGCTAGCCTTAAACTTTTCTGCCCTTAATTGAATAGTAAAACTTAACATTGGCAAAAGAGTAAACC
Source organism: Propithecus coquereli (assembly GCF_000956105.1). Lineage (NCBI taxonomy): Eukaryota > Metazoa > Chordata > Mammalia > Primates > Indriidae > Propithecus > Propithecus coquereli. The sequence goes on from NW_012149075.1 coordinate 537,466, forward strand.
TGGGAGGGTCATAGTATCTCGAATACTTCAGTTTGTTCCAAACGTTCTGAAGATATTTTCTTTAACTTGCAGGGTCAGGACCTCTTGGTTGTTCAGGAATTTCCTGGTCTGCACCAGTTTCTCAGCTGCTTCCGTGATGTAGGATTTGGCATGCAAGTAAAGGATCTTGGACACAAATGTTTTCACCTCAGGGATTTCATGGCACGACAGCTGAGGTTTCCTGAATTCAGTGAACCTAGTTAGTAGAAGGAGAGCTCATCAGGGGCATTTGAGGAGGTCATGGAGTTCTGGTATGTTGATGAAGATTCCCCTTAGATCCCTGGCCTTAGGCTTAATGTTGAATTCAGAATACTGCAGCAAGAGTGGTATAGATTGGTCTTTATTTCCATTATGTGTTTGGATAATGCCACCTACTCTGGCAAATCTTTTTTTTTTTAATTTTATTTTTATGGGTTTTTTTTAGGGACAGGGTTTCACTGTGTTGCCCAGGTTGGAGTGCAGTGGTGTGATCATTGATGCAGGACTTCACTTGGCCCCAAGAGATTTGGAAATAATAGAAATAGAGAAATAATAGAGACAGAGAAATAGCCGAGACAGAGACAGAGTATAGTTTAAAGTGATGGGGGAGTCAGGGGTCCTCCAGCAGATCATAGCTCACTATAACCTTGAACTCCTGGGCTCAAGCAATCCTCCTGCCTTAGCCTCCCGAATAGCTAGGACTACAGGTGTGTGCCACTATGGCTGGTTAATTTTTTAATTCTTTGTAGTGATAGGGTCTCACTATGTTGCCCAGGCTGGTCTTGAGCTCCTGGCCTCAAGCAATCCTCCCATCTCAACTTCCCATAGTACTGGGATTACAGGCACGAGGCACCATGCCTGGCCTCTGGCAAATCTTAAGAACCTCTTTGGTGTGAAGATTAATACAACACCTCCCAGAAAATACTAATTATATACATGTGACATATATGTCCCTTTTTTATTCACACAAAACATACTATGCATCATTAGTATATATTTTTTCATTGCCCAATAAGTCTTAGAGGTCTTCTGCTATCAACATACAGAGATTTACTTTATTTAAACTTTTTTTGTTGTTCTGAGCATGGTGGCACACGCCCTACAGTTCTAGCAACTTGGAAGCCTGAGGCAGGAGGACTGCTTGAGCCCAGGAGCTCTGGGCTGTACTGTGTTATGCCAATTGGGTGTGTGCACTAAGTTCAACATCAATGTGGGGACTTCCTGGGAGCAGGGGACCATCAGGTTGCCTAAGGTGGAGTAAGCCAGCCCAGGTCAGAAACAGAGCAGGTCAAAACTCCCATGCTGATCCATCGTGGGATTGTGCCTGTGAATAGCCACTGCACTCCATCCTGGACAACATAGCAAGACCCCATCTCTTAAAAAATTATTTTTAGCAACTGCATAGTAGCCCTTTGTATGGCTACACCAAGCCTTACAGTTTCCAGTGAGGAGTGTCGGGTAGTGAACTTAGGTATAGAGTCAAACCTCTGAAGTATAAATAAGGTTTAGGGAGGCTGGTGACACAGCCAGGGCTCAACCTCCATGTTCTGAAACCAGCACTGTCTCCCAACAATCCTGTGATACCAGTTCTTTCTTAGGGACGAGAATTTATAGATGGGATTTGTGCCCCAAACAAAACTAGTAAGTGGAGGAGCTGTAGTTCATCTCCATTTCATCTGGCCCCATGCCCTTGCCACAAGGTCACACTATTTGAATGTCAAAGAGAAAACCAGCTCCAGTGTTTCAGGGGCTCTCTGGGGATTCGGGAACAGAGGAATTCCCCAGGTCTGTTGCCACTCCCTGAGAGGGGCCTGTGCTTTCTCTCCGAAGCTAGGCAGCACTACCCATAGTTACCACCTGTGTCTGTCATTGTCTTTCCTTGAGTCAATCTAGACCCCAATTCTTTAGAAACTCTTAGTCCTGTGAGTGTTGGGGAGGGAGGAGGGCAATGTAGAAATACTTCTGTATTGTATTTCTAAAATGTCACATGTGTCTGTTTCCCCTTTGTGATTATTTTGACTCTAAGTTCCACAAAATAATAATTTCATCTAGTTATTGAAAAATGCTCCTGCCAGATGGCTGCTGGTGAAAACCAGTGTTGGGACCACAAGGTAACCTGAGATTCCTAGCAACTGACTGGTGCCATGGAAAAATATGTCATCTGTTGGGCAGCTACTCCCTGTGCAGTGAGTGGGTGCCAGGCCCTGGCTGCCGGAGAGGAGGCCAGCTGCAGCGGGTGTGGGGGCCGAGAGGAGTCCTCTGTGGTCGTGGTGGTGGCGGTGGTGGCTGGAGAATTCCAGTGCAGCTGGCTGTCCTAGGAGTATCCTGTGTGGTCATTTTCCATAGGCAGCTCAGTACAATAAACTTGACAATGACTTGACTATTTTGCTAGGCATTTTCTTTCCACCTACTACCATGCATTTATTGGACATTTTCCCTTGGCCTGGAATGCCCCTCCTCCATATCTCCCCCAATCTTTGCTCGCCTACTCTTATTCATTCTTTATGATGCAGATAGACATGGTCACCTTCATGAAGCCTTCTTTGATTTCTGCCTTGAACTGGCACTTGAAGCTCTCTCCTGAGCTCCTATAACACCTTGGCTTTAGTTCTCTCTCAACCCTTGTTCATTCAGCAAATAAACATTCTTACATGCCATACCCTGTGCTAAGTAGCAACCTGCAATGCAGCGTGCAGTTTGTGTCCTCAGGCAGATTGTGAGCTCCAGGAAGAGGGAATCTCTCTGTTCTTGGCATTCAACACAGGGCCTGCACGTGGTTGATCCTCAAGGAACAATTTGACTTTTGTAAGAGACATAATTGTTCCCTGATTTAAGGCGTTTCTTTCTAGTGAACACAAATAACTAAGGTTCATGGGTGACCATTAAATGTTACACTGGGGAGGGAGCAAGGAGAGAGACTACTAATTCCTGTGGAAGGACTGGGGATGGAAGTAAAAATAAAACCCACAACAACAAAAAAGGGAAGGCTTCACTAGGGTGTCTGGCTTCCTTCTCTGTTCTGCGCCTGACTTTGCAACGAGATGAGGTTAACTGCCTGGCTGATGCTGCTTGAAAGCGCAAGGGCCCCTTTGGTGCCTAGCAACAACCTGACTGCCCAGAGTGGTGATTTTGAAGCTGGGTGTGTCTCCTAGGCAGGAAGCCACCAACACAGCCAAAGCAGCCAGGGCCTCTCCTCACTTCCTCTGGGCCAAAACTCCGCCTCCAGTTGGGGCTAATACTCAGTGTTTTGGAGCCTTGTTCAGGAGCACAAATGAAAGGTTTCTAGCAATAACTTCTACCACTTAGGAGATATGTGCTGTCAGACAAGACATGCCACCTCTCTGCGCTTCAGCTCCTACACCTGTCTTGTTTCTGGGCTTATTCTCAGGTTGAGTCACCCTAGCACAGCACCCAAGGCACAGAAACAGTCAATAAATGCTATTGTATCTGAATCTGCTTGGTTAGGGGAAGATTCAGTTAGTGATTCTTTCTCAGCTGTTCCTTTGATCTTGTCCTTTTCTTCTGAGTCCCTCTCTTGGGCCAGCTCTATCTTCTCATTTCTTTTTTTTTTGTTTCTTTTTGAGACAGAGTCTTGCTCTGTTGCCTGGGCTAGAGTGCCGTGGTGTCAGCCTAGCTCACAGCAACCTCAAACTCCTGGGTTCAAGTGATCCTTCTGCCTCAGCCTCCCGAGTACCTGGGACTACAGGCATGCGCCACCATGCCCGGCTAATTTTTATATATATTTTTAGTTGTCCAGATCATTTCTTTCTATTTTTTAGTAGAGACGGGGTCTCGCTCCTGCTCAGGCTGATCTCGAACTCCTGACCTTGAGCAATCCACCCGCCTTGGCCTCCCAGAGTGCTAGGATTACAGGTGTGAGCCACCGCGCCCGGCCTATTTTCTCATTTTTAATTTCTATATGTTATACATCAAATCCTGTTTTTGTTTTTTTGAGATGAGGTCTTGCTATGTTGCCCAGGCTGGAGTACAGTGGCTATTCACAGGCACGATTATAACTCACTGCAGCCTCCAACTCCTGGGCTCAAGAGATCCTCCCGCCTCAGTCTCCAGAGTAGCTGGGACTACAGGTGCATGCCACTGCCATTGTGTTCTGTGAAATCCTGTTCTTACTTTCCCACTTCTCCCCTTCCCTCTTGTATTTGCTTATCTTTCCTACAGCCACTAAACCTGGCTCATCACCAGATACACAAAAATTCTACACAAGTGATTCATGTTTTAGGCTAATACTGCTGCTAGAGTGATCTTTCATTTTAAAAATTTCAATATAACATGCGTCTTATAAAGTGCACAAATCTTAATCATATGGCTCAATGAATTTGTACAAAGTGGGCATAGCCCTGTTACCACCTTGCAGATCAAAATACAGAATAACACCAGCACCCCAGATGCCTTCCTCATGCCCCCTCCCAGGCATTAACTCCCTGAAAAATTATTGCCCTAGAATAGTGTTGTCTGTTTCTAAACCAAATGGAGTCAATTTGTGGCTGGCTTCTTGTGTTCAACATTATGTCTGTGAGATTCATCCACCCCTGAGAGCATCCTACTTGTCCATGCCTGTGTACCTGGACATGCCTGTCCTTTCTGCCAGGACATGGAGTGCCCTACCCTGGCCCAGCCAGCCTGGGCAGATCCCAGACCCAGATCAAACCTTGCTCCTTTGGGAAACCTCCCATGGTTCGAATCCCAGCTCTTGCATCCATCAGTTGTATGACTATGCACGTATGTTAGAGATCTCTCCATGCCTGATGTTTATTGCATGGTTTCTATATTTCCAAGCTGTTGTGAATTTCAAGTGAGATAATATTAAATATTAAATACTTAGAGCAGTACCCAGAGCAAACAAAGTACTTAATGTTAGCTATACCTACTGTGAATATTCTGCCCTTCTTTTTTTTTTTTTTTTTTCAAGACAAGAGTCTCACTCTGTTGCCCGGGCTAGAGTGCCATGGCGTCAGCCTAGCTCACAGCAACCTCAAACTCCTGGGCTCAAGTGATCCTTCTGCCTCAGCCTCCCGAGGAGCTGGGACTACAGGCATGCGCCACCATGCCCGGCTAATTTTTATATATATTTTTAGTTGTCCAGCTAATTTCTTTCTATTTTTAGTAGAGACAGGATCTCGCTCTTGCTCAGGCTGGTCTCGAACTCCTGAACTCAAACGATCCACCTACCTCAGCCTCCCAGAGTGCTAGGATTACAGGTGTGAGCCACCATGCCTGGCCTCTGCCTTTCTAATATCCCTGTCCTAGTACTTATTTTAATTATCATTTGTCCCACCAGCAGACCTCAATTCCTCGAGTAGGGATTTTGTTCATTTATTGTATTTCTTTAATAGATATTTCCTGAGTGTGCACTGTATTCTAGCACGAAGGATACAGTGGTGAAGGAAGCCCTTGAGTTTACTTTTTAATGGGAGGAGACAGATAATAAAATAAAGAAGTGACGTCATTTCGGATAAGGACACACACTAAGAGGAAACTGAAGCAGTGTGGCGTGATAGTGGGTGGGGGGTGCTACTCCAGTGGAGTGGAAGGAGGTATTCTTGAGAGGAGGTGATATTTTAGCAAAGACTTGTGGGGCAAAAAGGAACAGGAGGGGAACAGTAGATGCAAAGGCTCTGAGGTAGGCATAATAAATTCAGCATGTCTGAGGGACAGCAAAAAGGGTGGCACAGCTGGAGCCAGTGAGGGAGTGCTTGGTCCAGATGCGGCTGGAAAGAGGGACAAGGGTCAGCTGCAGAGGGCCTCATAGGTTATGGGACTGAATTTCATCCCAAGGGCCAAGGAAAGCCGTTGAAAGGGTTAAACAGGGAGCTACTGCTCCTCTTTGCATCCGATGTGCCCCGCATGGAAGAGACACTCACTAACTGTTCAGTACCAGCCACAACATGCCTGTGACCGATTGTCCCACAGAAGCGATTCTCAGATTGTTTTCAAGTTAAAACTTTATGATTGTGCCACGTGCCTATGGGTTCTTACTAAACCCTACAGGATGCGGGCAGAGTTGCTCAGTTATTTCTACATTGTTCTCTTTCCCCTATCCCGTCTCATCCACCCTTGCTCAGTGACCCAGATTATCTCTGCCAGAGATGTGTAACTAAGATGAAGGAGGCAAGCCCAGGCCAGTCAGAGAAAAGGCAAGTGGGAAACAGGTTTGGTCAGTTCCTCTGCTTTCTCTGACTCCCGGAGGGGTCCAGGTCCCTGGACAAGTGGAATGATGTGGGCACAGGTGGAGCGGGGAGGCTGCACAGCAAGGGAGCAGGACTCTCAGTCAGAGCCTGTGGAGAAGGCTGCAGCCCCTGCAGCCCCGTGGAGAGTGACAGGCCCGAGCAGGAGCCCACCTGGAGTCCCAGCAGCCGGGTGGGGCTCTTGGTAGGGATGGGGAGGGGGCTTGGGTCTTAGCGATAAGAATTTCCACAACAATGTCAACCTTTTTGTAACAACAAGGACACTTTATTTTCATTGAATGTAATTATTTTTAAGTTTTATTTTTAGGAACTATTACACTTGAGAAAAGCACATAAAACAAATATACAGTACAATGAATAATTATAAAGCAAACATCCAAGTAATCATTACCCAGGCCATGAAAGAGAACATTGCCAACACTGCCCTCCATCCCTTCTAAGATTATAGCCCCCTTTAGAGGCAGCCAGTAGCTGGATCTTTATGATAATCACTTCCTTGCTTTTCTTTGTAGTTTTATCCCTATGAATCACATGGCAAGTCTTAAATTAGGATTTTCTCACATAAATCCGGAGACTGAAGACCTCAGAGGAGGGCCTCCTTAATGCAGATCCTCCTTCTCTTCCGTAAATCTTGGCAGGCCCTGGGGAGATGGTAGTGGATTTGCAGGTGTTGGCATTGGCAGAGAATGTGGTTTGAGGCTTCTGTTCACTCAGCCAGTGTTTAATTGTTCAAGGCATCTGAAGAGCACTATGAGGGGCACAAAGATGCATCCCAAACTGGGCCCGTCCCTGGAAGCTTATGGTAAGGCAGAAAAAGCATGGCTAGACATGCTGGAACAAGCCAAGGGCCCGGGCAGAAGTTCTCCAGGAGCTTAGAAGAGGTAGGCATCGTTTCTTGGCAGCGGGAAGCAGATCTGGCTTTGTGGAAGAGATGGCAATATGTTTATTCATGCATCATTTATCAAACATTTTTGAGGTCTGGCAGTGTGCCAGGAAATTAGGTAAAAGAATACAAAAATGAATAAGATAAGATCTCTGTCTATTCATGGCCTAATGGTTTATTTATTTATTTATTTATTTAGAGGCCTGGCCCCTGAAGCCCTGGGAGCACCCGCAGCCCTCAGCCCCAACCCTAAGGCCTAATGGTTTAGTTAGCATAGATACCTATAATTCCAATATGATAGGGTTTAAATACAAAGTATCAAAAGAATGTGTGGTTGCCTTGAGTTGTCAGGGGAGGCTTCAAAGCTGAGACCTAGGCTAGTCCTTGAAGGAGAGAAGAATAGAGTTTGGCAGACAGAGAAACAAGCCACCAGATCTGCAGAGGCAGAGGCGAGAAAGCACACAGGTCAGTTTGTAGCTGGAGAAGTGGCTCATGCCTCTAATCCCAGCACTTTGGGAGGCCGAGGTGGGCGGATTGCTTGAGGCCAGGAGTTCAAGACCAGCCTGGGCAAAATAGTGAGACCCTGTCTCTACAAAAAAATGAAAAAATTAGCCAGACATAGTGGTGTGCTCCTGTAGTCTCAGCTACTGGGGAAGCCAAGGCAGGAGGATTGCTTGGGCCGAGGAGTTTGAGGTTGCAGTGAGCTATGATGATGCTACTGTACTCTAGCCTGGGCAACAGAGTGAGACCCTGTCTCTGAAAAAAAAAAAAGGTAGGGTTCATGGTAGGAACATGGTGGGAAGGAAAGTGGGACTTGACAGATAGGATGGATGGGCAGGAAAGGTGTTTTAGGCAAAAGGAACAGCATGAGCAGGAGCAGAGAGGCAAGAAATCATGGTACCTGCCTGCCCAATACTACATAATTCAGTCTAGCTGCAGCATAGGTGTGTGATGAAAGGTGTGACAGTTAATTTTATACATCAACTTGACTAGGCCATGGGGTGCCCAGATAGTTGGTCAAATATTATTTCGGGTGTATCTGTGAGGGCGTTTCTGGGTGAGATTAATGTTTGAATCTGTAGACTGAGTAAAGCAAATCGCCCTCCCTAATGTGGACAGGCATCCTCCGATCACTTGGAGGCCTGTGTAGAACTAAAAGGTTGACCCTCCTTAGAGTAAGGGAGAATTTTTCTTGCTTTCAGATTCAAACTAAAACATTAGCTTTTCCTGGGTCTTGGGCATGCTGGCCTTTGGACTGGAGCTAAAACATCAGCTCTCCTGGTTCTCAGGCTTTAGGATTTGGACTAGAACTACACCATTAAATCCCTTGAACCTCCAGCTCACTGACTCACCCTGCAGATCTTGGGACTTGTCAGACTCCATAACTGTGTGAGCCAATTCCTTATAAAAATCTCTCTCCCTCTTTCTCTCTCCCCCTCTCTCTTTCTGTATATATTATATAAACATCCTCTTGGTTCTGTTTTTCTGGAGAACCCTGAATCATACAGATGGGAAAGGGAAATAATTTTGGAAAGGCAAGTTGGTGCTAGATCACAGAGGACCCAGAATGTGCAGCTAAAGGACTTGAATTTTATTCTGAAGACAAAGGAACCAACACTGAGGGTTTCTGAGCAGGGGAATGACTTAATTGGAGCTGAGATCTGGGAAGATGAATGCTGTGCTGTGTAAAATGAATTCCAGCGAAGATTCTTAAAGGAAGCCTCTAGAAACTGGATGTGAATTCTGTGGGCATAGGATCCGTGATGCAGAAAAGGTTGGGAACCTCTGGATGTACAAGGCTGCAGGGCTCAAGAGCAGATGTAGGTGCCGCAGAAGCCGGAGTAGGTGGGTACTGAAGATGACTTCAGTGGTGTGGTGCGGAGTATCTGGAAATTTGAAAGTGAGGGTGGAAATAGGGGCTGGAAGAGGCATGGATTTGGGAGTCGTCTACACAGAGGGTGGTGACAAGGACCACGCGAGGGCAGACTAGCATGGGCGGGAGTGGCAGAGTGAGTGAGTCATCAAGAGTCTTGCAATTATAAGTGACAGGAACCTATTCAACCTGGTTCAGGAAGTAGAGGGAATTTATTGGCTAATGTGACTGAGGATTGAAGCAGGACTGGATCCAGCGGCTCATGCAATGCCACTGAGACTCAGTTTCATGTCTCCATCTCTCAGCTCTGCTTCCTCCCTCCGTCTTGGTCTCATTCTCAGGCAGTCTCTCTCCACGCAGTGGGAAGCTGGCTGCCAGCCATGCCATGTTATGTCCTGCCCTCAACAACTTGATTCATTGAAGTGGATGGTTCTGACCAAAGTTCCAGAAACGAATCTCATTGGGTCACATGCCCATTGCTGAAGTGCTGTGGCAACAGGAGTCTCTATAATTCCCTGATTGGCCAAGTCAGGGTCACATGTCCATCCCTGCAAATGGAGGTATGGTCATCTTCTCTAGAGTCACATGGACTGAGAATTGGGGCAGGCGCTGCTCCAGGAGAAATGAAAGTGCTGTTTCCAGAAGGAGGCATGGACATTGCAGTGGTAACCACAGGGGAAGGGGAGCTGGAGACCCACAGGCTGCCCCTCCTGTTAAGCTATGCCAGCTGGGCAGTGGAGAGAGGCGCCAGGAGGCTGGGGTCTGGGCTGGCAGGAAGGGACAGGATTGTTTGGGGTCAAGAAGTAATGCCAGCCCGGGCGCGGTGGCTCATGCCTGTAATCCTAGCTCTCTGGGAGGCCGAGGCAGGCGGATTGTTTGAGCTCAGGAGTTCAAAACCAGCCTGAGCAAGAGCGAGACCCCGTCTCTACTAAAATTAGAAAGAAATTAATTGGACAACTAAAAATATATAGAAAAAATTAGCCGGGCATGGTGGCGCATGCCTGTAGTCCCAGCTACTTGGGAGGCTGAGGCAGGAGGATCGCTTGAGCCCAGGAGTTTGAGGTTGCTGTGAGCTAGGATGACGCCACAGCACTCTAGCCTGGGCAACTCAGTGAGACTCTGTCTCAAAAAAAAAAAAAAAAAAAAGAAGTAATGCCACTGTCCTTTGGGGCTGTTAAAAGATCCAGGAGGGCCCTTCTGACAAAAACCTGACAACATAGGAGACAAAGTACTAAGTGAGTCCTTGTCCTCAGAATAAAGGCAGGAAAAGCTGAGCAGTTGGGTGACACCCCATCAAGATATTGCTGTTGATGGAAAGGGGAGACATTGTCTGGGGACATTCATGGGAGTGCGAGACAGGATGAAGGAAAGGGTACTGCCAACTGGCCTTGTGGAGGGAGAAAACGACCACTTTCTCCTCAAGTTTAAGAAACTAAGCTTATGCATTTTTACAATCGTCAAAAATTTACAATAGCCCAAAACAACCTAAATTCCAACAGTAGGAGATTGGTAAAGATTGTAATGCCCATACAGTAGAATGCAAACTTTACAAATGATGCCTTTATTTGACATGGAAAGATATTCACAATGTAGTTTGGAGAAAGAAAGGGGATTATAATCTTATTTTTGTGCAATAAATGTAATATACATAGCAAGAAGTCTGGGAAGGTGTACACCAAAACGTTAACAGTTGGTATCATTAGGGATGAGACTACAGCTGAAGCATATCTTTTGATTTCTCTATAATAAACCTCCTGGGTAGTGTGATACTATAACGGTCAACTACAGCCAGCATCCCAAATGCAAGTCCCAGCTCTGCCACTGCTTGCCTTGGTGACCTTGGGCAAGTCCCTTAACACCCCTGAGCCTCAATTCATGCATCTATAAAATGGGGGTAATAGTTCTTAACTCATAGGGTGGCTGTGAGTATTAAATGAGCTACTACTACATGCAAAGCTGTTAGCACCATACCTATAGTAAAAGCTAGAAAACGTAGTTATTCTTATTGTGTAATTAAAAAATCCAAAAGAAAATACGACTATCAAGTCAAACATTTTGGAATTAGGTGACTTTCTTGTCTTGGCCAAATAGCTGTGGCAGTAATCAATGAAAGCACCATTATTAAGTTAAGCTATGGGCCCGGCGAGGTGGCTCACACCTGAAATCCTAGCACTATGAGAGGCTGAGACCAGAGGATCGCGTGAGGCCAGGAATTTTAGATCAGCTCCGAGTAACAGCGAGACCCTCTCTACTAAAAACAGAAAAATCAGCCAGATGCAGTGGCTCGCGCCTATAGTCCCAGCTATTTGGGAGGCTGAGGAAGGAGGATCACTTGAGCCCAGGAGCTGGAGGTTGCAGTGAGCTAATGATGCCACCGCACTCTAGCTGGGAAAGCAGAGGAGGGAGACTCTGTCTCAAAAAAAAAAAGCTATGAAACATCTGAGAATGAGAGAGGGAAGATCCCCATTCTCCCGAAGCTTGTACACTAGCAAGGAAGGCATAATAAACAGATGCTGTGAAGATAGGATGACCAGGGAAAGCAGTGACATTTGAGGGCTGAGAGCCAACCAAAAGTCTGGGGAAGAGGAAGCAGGCAGAAAGAGCAAACAACTGCAAGGCCTTGTGGAGGGGAGGAAGTCTCTAACCCAAAAGAAGACCTATGTGGCTGCAGCGGGGGACACTGGGTGCAGGCAAGATAAGAAGAGCGGTATTCGGTTCTCCCACCTAGGCTGGCTGCAAACAGGCTTGGGGGCGTCAGGAGACCCTCCACTTGCAGTGTGATCTCAGGCAAATCACCATTTCGCTTTAAGAAGCTTTCATCTGCTCTGCAAAATAGGAATGATAACGCTTTGCTTCACCAGGTTGCAAAGATTAAAACAAATGCTAGTGGAAGCGCTTTGCAAACTACGGTTCACAGTATTATTACAGATACAACCGTTGGAAAGAGGTGCAGAGCACAGCCCGGAACATACGCGTCGCGCTGCTCTGCGCGTGCGCCATAACCGGGCGGAACCGGGGAGGCTCAGGCTCCACCTTGAACCGCCCCAGCTCTACTCCTTCCCGGTCCCTCCCACTTCTCCGGGCACCCAACCCTGCGTCTCCTGCGTGCTGACGTCAGGTGCGTGCCCCTGTCCGGCAGCCGAGGAGACCCCGCGCAGTGCTGCCAACGCCCCGGTGGAGACGCTGAGGTGAGTGCGGGGCTCGAGGCTCCCCGCGGGAGCGGCTCCTGCCCCGTCCCGTCCCCGCCGCGCCGTCCCCGGCCTGTCCCCGTCCTCGGGGACATCCCGCCTGTGGGATCCCGGGGAGCCTGGAAGCGCGGGCATGGGGGAGTGCCCGGCTCGCTCTGCGCTCTTCGGGCGAGCGCGGGGCCGTATTCTGTGGGGAAGCTGAGGGGAGGGGTCGCGCGCCCGCCGAGAGGTGCGCGGCCGGGGCTGGGGTGCCGGCCGGGGGCGCGGGCGGGGCCGGGCTGTCACCCGGCAGCGGCGGAAGGAGGGAGTCACACCCATCCCGGCCGCCCGGGCTCCCCTCCCCCTTCGGCCCGGCTCCGCGGGCTCCCGAGGGCGGGCGGCCAGGCTGGGGCGCCGGGGACCGCGGGCCGTGGAGCCCCGTGGGGCGCCTGGGGTGGGCCGGCAGCCGGGGCTTGAAGGCTGAGCGCTGCCCCAGGGGCTCCCGCTTCTGCTTCCTGCTTCGCCCGGCGCCGCCGCGGACATTTTGCGGCGGGCTGGGGGAGGGGAGCGGAATTGCAGCCTTGGCGGGGAAGTGGCGGCGGGGAGGGGGCGGCTTGCGGGCTGCTCGGGCCGGGCCTGCGCCGCACTTCCCTCGGCCGCCTCCCGGCTGGGCGCTCCGTCTGGGCAGGGCGGGTCTGAGCCCCGTTTCTCCAGTCTCCTTTATCCCTGCCTTACGTTGAGTTCCTAATATTTCCGTTTGCTTCTCCAAGTCTCTCCCTGCTTATTCAGCTGAAGCTTCCCTTTCAGGGAGTTACCTAACTACCTCCCGAAACTGTCGTTCGGCCGCTTGCCTAATTCCTCTTACCAGGGGGACATTTTCTTTGTTCGTTTGTTTTTTCCTCCCCTTGAAGTCCGAGAGAAATGCAGTGTGGAAGATTACGTCATCGCAATATAAGGGGTGAGAGTTTTAACTCATACAAGTCAGGGACTCACCAAGTGTGAAGACAGCATTTTGCAGCCTTAGTCCGTAACCCAGTGGCTTATCCTGCCTGCTTCCCAAAGCATCGCATCCCAGAGATGATTTTTTAAAATCTTCCTGTTTGTGTTCATGGCCGACTTAAATGCATCTAAAAGTCAGGAAGATTTAAAATCTCAGGATTAGCTTGTGCCAGGGAATAAAGTGTAAGACAACACCTTCTGCAGCCACTTGCGTAGGCATTAACTTTAAATTTAGGTCCCCTTGCCTGTACTAGAATGAAGTGAACTGAATTGTGGGACCAATTCTTCGGCCCAGAATGACTTCCCAGACTGTTTGAATTCTCCCATGTGACTTTTCTCTTGCTGGGAACCCACCTAAGTTGACTCAAATGCGCTCTTTGTGGAAACTGTGTTGAAAAGAGGATCAGTCGACTTTACACCTAATCTTTGCTTGCTGGACATTTTAGTTTTAACAATGAGTTTTGTATTTTTAACCAAAAAAACTTCAGCGAGTAGTATTTCCAGACTTCTGGGATCACGATTTTTGTCCCCGGAATGTTAGATACGTCTTAAATTTTATATCCTTCCTTGACTAAGTGGTATGCTAGGACAGAAAAATACTGACATTGTAAAGCAGGTGAGATTAAATTGTGTAATGCATTGTTACAAGGGTAGTTCATGTTGGAACAAGTACTTTCCCATTGTTTTTCATTTGTATGGAGAGAACAGATTGCTTGTTAAGAAACACTTGAGGAATGAGTGCTAGGTTCAAATCAGCTTTCTGTAGAATGTAGGCATCACAGACTATTGGATAGGTGTGTGGCTTGGATCTTCTGAAATACATTTGTTTCAATGGGGTATCTTTAGGAATATAAAATTGTAACAGTGCCTTTTTTTCTTGTGTTTTTTGTATCTAAGATGTTTAAATATGTATCAGTTTGTATCTTTCCTTCCAAAAATACAACCTAATAGTTTGGATTTATAGGTTTTACGCTGACAGATAAGAGATTGGTAATTAACTGAGTATTAAAAATGAGCTCTTTTTCAGTCAGAGTATTAATAATGAGCTCTTTTTCTTCAAGACCAGAAAGGTAGCACATCCTCTGTTTATCCTTAAAGTGTTTTCATATTACATCCAACACTTGTGCTTAAACTTAATTTTTTTGAAATCTAAGGCAATTGTTATAGCCTACAGTAGTAAACCAAACATTGGTGAGATTTTTAAAGCCCACCAAGACCAAATCTTGAAGTTTTCTCTAACTTCAAGATTTGTTTTCCTTTATTAGGGTACTTTTTCTACTTGTAATTTTATGATCTATTAGAAAAGCATTTCTAGTTATTTGAAAAATGGTTATACTAATAAAATTTTTTGATCCAAGAACTGTCAAATTTGGGAAATTTTGAAGTACGATTTACTGTGGCTGTCTGGAGAGTAGTACTGACAGGCTGTCTGGGAAGTAAAAGACAAATTGTACTTGTATTTATAGATACATTTTACATGCATTTCTCTGGTTTAGTCTTTGTTTTTTTTGGAGAGGATGAGGAGCATGTAATGAGTGCTTTAGGCTCCAGGGGTCGGGGGGAGGGGTGGTTAATATTGTGTTAACATATCTCACATAAACAGATTTATGTATCACCCTATTAAAGGGCTTCATTCAGGGCTTTTATGATAAGGCCTTACTCAGTGTTCTCTTCCAAATATATTTGTTGTCAGTTTCCCACATTAGAATGTAAGTTCCACGAGGCAGGACTTTGGCCTGGCATGGTCAGGCCATATCCCGAACACTTAGAATACTGCCAGACACATAGTAGGTTTCAAGAAGTATTTGTTGAATGAATTTGATGGTATCTGAGGGTTAACATTTTCTCTTGCTGCATGTTCCATAGGCCTTTGTGCTGTGTGTTTCCTGAGACAACTTTTGTGCTTGATCAGCCATATCCATATTTGGGCTCATTGAGGTGATAGTTACTAATCTACTCTTGCTTGACTTTATCCATCTGTTTAGTCCAATATTTTCTGCAGCTACCCTATCTGGACAATTTATCATCACTTAGAAAATCTTCTGATAATTAGTTTTTATTCTCCAAAAGATTATTCAGATTTAATGTTTGTTTCCTTATCTTCCTTTATTTCTTTGTTTGCAAATAGCAGCTATTTTTGCCACTTCTTTCCCTCTACGGTATCAAATTCCTGGTCATGTTATGCTTTGTCCCTTACCAGTTTCTACTCTTAATTACCCCTTCCTTCAGTCCTAAATACTAAAGCAATTTTCGTTATTTGGCATTTCAGCTGTGTCTGCCAGTGCTGCTATTATAAGCCCTGAATGTCAAAACTCTTCTTCACTAGTCACCTCTGGACATTGGTCTCAATCTGCTCATTCCATGAAGTGAAATAAGGTGTTTTGCCAACAAAATGGTGTCCCTCCTTGCCATTTTAGAATTTTTTTTTTTCTTTTGAGACAGAGTCTCACTCTGTTGCCCAGGCTGGAGTTCAGTGGTGTTGTCATAGCTCACAGCAACCTCAAACTCCAGAGCTTAAGCGATCCTCCTGCCTCAGCCTCCCCAGTAGCTGGGACCACAGGCATGCACCATGACGCCCGGCCAGGTTTTCTATTTTTAGTAGAGATGGGGTGTCATTCTTGCTCAGGCTGGTCTTGAACTGCTTTGCTCAAGCAATTCTCTGGCCTTGGCCTCCCAGAGTGCTAGGATTATAGGTGTGAGCCACCATGCCCAGCCGAAAAATATTTTTTTAATCAAATACTTGGCATTAGCTATTATGCTGAAGTCCAGAACAGTTTCTAATATAGCAAATGCTTATATTGTTAAATCATGATATTTACCAAGCATTGGTGTTCTGTCCCTGAAAAGAACCTCTGACTTAGGTTGTTATTCACTATTGTTATTTAACACATTATATTTTAACCCTGTGTCATTTTCTCCAAAAACATGCCTTTTATTTCCATTTGCCATTTTAATTTTGCTGTGTGTTCTTAAGAGGTGTACTGCTACTATAGTGATTAAAAGCATTGACTCTGGAACCAGACTACCTGGGTTCAAATTCTTACTCTACCATTTATTAGCTATGTGTATTCTAAGTTCTTTGTGACTCAGGTTTACCTCCTGTAAGATAGGGGTAGCAGTAATGCCTACTTCACTGGTGTTAGGAAGATGAAATCAGTTAAATATATGTGAAGTGTGCTTAAGACTATTCACTGTCACATAGCTATATAGGTGTTCGCTCTTATATGTAATCTCTTAGGATCCTATCCCCCACCTTTTTTTTTTTTTTTGGAGACAGCGACTCCCTCCGTCGCCCTGGGTAGGGTGCAGTGACGTCAACACAGCTCACTGCAACCTCAAACTCTTGGGCTCAAGCGATCCTCCTGCCTCAGCCTCCCAGAGTGCTAGGATTACAGGCATGAGCCGCAGCTCCTGGCTCTCCCCATCTTTGAGAAGCTGTTTCCCCCAAACACAAACATTTTAATACCATTCCTCTCCCAGACTTATCTCACGAATCCGTAAAAATTTCTAAATGAAGTGGAGATTGTTGTCTCCTTTACATTTTTATCCATTATCTTTACCAGTGTCATAGAAACACGGGTGTAAGCATCAGGTGTATAGTGTGTGGTCTGTGGCCCCAGCAGCATGAGCATCACCTGGGAGCTCATTAGAACCCTCAGGCTTCATCCTAGTCTTGCTGAGTCAGAATGTGTATTTTAACGAAATCCCCACATTATTTTTATGCATATTAAGATTTGAAGCACCCTCTTCAGGACTGCTAAGTGATGTTAAGGAATTGGGGAAACAATGTGAGTGCTTTATTTTTAGTTTTCCTCTACTGAAGTATAACCTGGTTTCTTTTAGGTAATATACCAGAATTTATTGCAGAGATCGTAATCTGAAAATGAATCTGAAGCCTATTTGGTTTTTAAAGGAATTACAGTTTCCTGACTGTTGTGTAGAATTGCCTCGTGTTTGTGCTCATTATCAGGAACTAATATGTTGTTTAAAGTTATTAAAATAGCTATTGCCCACTTATTAATAACTAAATAATCTTAAGTTCTATAGCTCTGTGAACTTGGAAAAGTTAATAAAAATTTAAGTTCTAGTTTAGTATATCAATTATGCATTTGAACTTAAGTGACATTTTGAAAACTAATTGTTATGAAGGGGAATGATCTAAGCATATGATAAGGATAATTGATATTTGGTATGAAAACTTAGGTGAAATACAGAGTTGGTATTTAGCTGGTCACATGTAAAAAATGTTTTCTCCTTTCTTTGCTAAAATAAGCCATACTTCAGATCTCAAGGGAAAATGTTAATAACTAAAAATCTAGTCTTCGTTAGCTGTCATCCTGAAAAAATTATTGCTATTTTTCAAGGACCAGATTGAATTGTATTTCTCTGTTTCCTTTTTCCTTCTTAAACTATTTGGTGTAGGAGAAATTCCACAGTATTATCCCTGTGCAATATATGCTCTAGAGTAATGCTTCCTAAACCTTCTTAAATCAAGGCAGACATAGAAAAATGTGTATGCCACCCTGGGAAAAATGGAGAGGCTGCTTGGCTGGTTAGAGGTGCTCCAGACGCCAGGAGATCTGGGGGATCAGTGTCTCAGGCACACCTGTGTTCATTCTGTGTCTTAAGTGGCAATCTGAAGCCATATACTGTTGGATATAAAGCCACAGTCATTCTTTTCAGTGTGAAAAGATCACTGTTACTCTCCGTGGAAAGAGAAGAGCTTACTGAGAACAGATTAAATGAGGGAACAAATGAAACCAGAGGGAGAGATGGAGGTGGAATAAAAGAATATTGTGATAATTAGTGTTAAGGAGTATGAGGAAAGAGGATATATTTAGTAAAGAAAGCATAACCAAGAGTGCAGCTACAATCTATTAATATTTGCTTTGTCGGTAGACAGGACTATTTGTAATATTTTTGATTTTTTTTTTTAAGTCTGCTTAAAAGCAGACGAAGAGGAGTGGGAAGTAGAAGAATAACGTTTCTTAAATAATTATTTCTGGTTTCAGGGATTTTCACTATACAACTTCACTAGAGCTACTAGTATTTGTTTCACTAGCTAAATGTTGTTTGAGGGGAGCTCCGTTTTAGATCACTTCTGAAATGGAATTAGTCCATCCACATCACTTATTACTTTCCTAGAAAAACCATATTTTTATTGTAGTGTTTAAGATTAACAGTAAGATTTTAAAATAAATGATTAGATTTTAAGTGTAAATATTCATTTATCAAATAACTTGAAAAAATGGATAGTTCCTATGAATATCAGTGTTAGAGTTTAAATCAATATCTAATACTCTCATTTGTTTCAGAACGTATACAAATAGTATTTCTAAAATGTAAGCTAGGCAATGTTTGAATTATTTTAGGTCATATTATTTATTTGCTCTGCTCATCATAGGGCCAAAGGGAATGTTAGATCATCCTAACAGTTTATAAGCCAGTAAAGATGGGGGAAGGAGATACCTTTAATTTTTAGATTAATGCCTGTGTTGTTTAGTGCATTTCAGGATATCCGAAAGGTGTTTCTGTGGGGTTGGGTGTCAAATAAATTGGAAATCCTAGTTATTATATCTCTGTATTGGAAATCATAATGTATATAATTTATTAAAGGATCAGAGATGTTAGATTGTTAGAGAATCTGTTTAACTCAAAAAAATTTTTTTTTTTTGAGGCAGGGTTTCACTCCCTTGCCCTGGGTAGAATGCAGTGGCTTCATCACAGCTCACTGCAGCCTCCAACTCCTGGGCTCAGTATCCTCTTGCTTCAACTTCCCAAGTAGCTAGGACTACAGGTGCATGCATGCTAGGATGCCTGGCTAATTTTTCTGTTTTTAGTAGAGACGGAGTCTTACTTTTTCCTCAGGCTGATCTTGAGCTCCTGAGCTCAGAACTCCTGATTATAGGCGTCAGCCACCTCGCCCGGCCAACTCAGTGTTTCTTAAGCTTGTTTGATGGAGTTCCCCCTCCCTGTCCCCACATCCCCCAGTGGAATAACCTTTGAAGTTTTGAGAAAATGGACTGGGAGACACTGGTGTCTAGTGACTTAGTAATCTCCATTTGGCTCAAAGGCTGTCGGTATAGCCAAATAAATGTTTGCTATGGTAGAAAAATGGAAAAATTTTGTCTTAAGTTTCCAAGACAGGTAAATAAATGGTAGAGACTTCAGCAGTTGTGGGTAATTATTCTTGCTTTGCCCTAAACTGCACTGAAGAGCTGTTGTACAGCTACCCTTATTTAGAATTTCTTGGGACAGGACTGAGCATATTATATATAAAACTCATCTTTGGGGTATCTGTGGGGAACTACCTCCAGCTCAACTTAAAATTGGGCAAGCAGTTATAGAAGGGAGAAGCAGACGAATAGGACTGGAGACGTGATTGTCCACTGGCTGCAAGGGAAACCTCTGAAATGGAGTCACTATCTACAGTTTCCTCTGTTCTTGGATCAGTGATCCTAGTTTGAGTATTTTGTTGTTTTCTAGTATTCTGAAAAGCTTGCAGCAATTTCAAAGCCAATATTTAAAAATTATGAAAGTCATACAATTAACATTTATTTGTGATCCAAAGAATTTCAAATAGTCTTATTATTACTATGTAATTTTTTCTTACTTGTTCACCTATATGAGAAGGTTTTTTAGGAGCTTGTGACAGTAATCTGTGAGTTCTTTGTACTTCATAATTTTTTATATAATTTTGCATTTTCTTTCTTGCTGCCGAGACTCCCTTCCCCCCACCCTGAAAAACTTAGATCCCATCTTTTAGATTAACTCTCCTCCTCCCCCTGTTGCACATATTGCAAGGAAATAAAGATATAATATCCTTAAAACTTGTCCTTGGTTCTAGTTAAATCAGAGCCAGGAACAGAAAAATCATTCAACATATCTGTTACCAGTCATCCGAGAGAGATGGAGTAGAGAAAGACATGTTTGTATATCAGGTTAGGGGACTTAGGTTGGGCTTTCTTATTTCTTTTAAAAAATAACTATTTTGGTAATTGATCAAAAATTAGTTCAGGATCAAGATTAATTCATGCTCTGAATG
This sequence comes from Propithecus coquereli, assembly GCF_000956105.1. Lineage (NCBI taxonomy): Eukaryota > Metazoa > Chordata > Mammalia > Primates > Indriidae > Propithecus > Propithecus coquereli. The sequence continues at coordinate 557,657 of NW_012149075.1, forward strand.
TGACGTATGCTGAAGATCCAAGTTTGTTTTCTGACAGTAAATTCTTTACCTCTTTCAGTTGGAGAAAGTGGTATCATTTTTGTTCTTAGGTCTCTCTTGCTCTCATTTTCTCTTTTTTAACATGAAGATGAGATTTTTTTTAAAGAAATGTTTACAGAAATTTTTTTTAACCAAAGAACCCCCATAATGCATAGGAGCAGCTTTTAAAATAGCAACGGCAAAAATTTTTGTGAGGTCCTAAATTCTGGAGGTAATTCCTTAGCAGTTACATTAGTCCTTAAATTCATTATACACTACTTTAATTGATTTAAATCTAAATGAATTATTCCAAAATTAGAGGCATATTTTAGTTATAAAACTACTGAGTGTGAGAAATTGGTTACCTCAACGATTTTACTCTGATACAGTTGCAAACATAATGTGATACACATACTTTTTGGGAATACCACTTTTTCTAGGAGAGGCTTTTGTTTTTGTTGATAGCTTAAAAGTCTGTAGAATTGTGCATTCCTGCAACGGAGCAGAGTCGCTCGTGGTGATAGAATATTTATCTCCTGAAAATGATGCTGAATGGCTTTGAAGTTAAACACTTGGGTGTTTACTTTAGCTGGTTCAGGTTGTGGTCTTGACTTAAGAGTTAGGAATAGGATATTTCTCTTTCAGAAGAGTACATATTTCTTTTTAAAATCTTTATCCAGAGAGTAATAGGAGAGGATTTAGGAGTGTAGAGAACGTTAAAGGGCATATTCTGAGTCCAAAGAACAAGTTTTTTTGAGTTGTTGCATCTCTGACCTATACTGTCTTACTCATTTATGAATTCAACAACCCTTTGAGTGACTGCCCTGTGACAGTCACCATTTTAGGTTCTGGGAATATAGCAGTGAGTAAAATTGACCAAAACAAATCTCTGCCTCCATAAAGTTTATATACTACCAGTGTGTGAGTTGGAAGGGAGGGGTATGGTAGGGTGAAGGGCATCTAGTAGGTATTGGGTTGCAGTTTGAAATAGGGTAGTCAGAGGAATTCTTACTATACAAATGACATTTGAGCAGTGACCTGTAGGGGATGTCACTGACATCCCATGTGCAGGCAAGAGCATTCCAGGCTCTGTTGCCCAGGTTGGTCTTGAACTTCTGGCCTCAAATGATCCTCCTTCCTCAGGCTCCCAAAGTGGTGGGATTACAGGCATGAGCCACCACGCCCAGCCTTTAATCACTTTTAATCAGTGACAAGTACTGTTATGCATATTTTGTATGAAATCTGTAAAAATAGACACTAAACAAATGTATTTCATAATTCATTTGGCATACCTCTCAAGGAGCTTAGTTTCGAAAATGTCATGTGTGTCTAATTTCCGTTGAAAGGATTGATAAACAAGGTAGAAGTTCCTGCCTTGATGGTGTGCTCTTAGTTTCAAAGTGTGCCTGAACAGGCAGATTTGTTGCCAACCCATATTGGATATTTTCTAGGGTCTTTGCAATCTGTCTTTGTTGTTTTGTTTCTCTTGATTTTTTTTTTTTAATTGGATAGAACTATACTGTTACTTCTGTGGAACCAAGTGGAAACATCTGCAGTCATGCCTCCTGTACTGCATTGATCAGACTTTGGAGCAAATGTTATAGCTTCTCTATTCTTTGCCAAATTATTTCTTGAAGTATATGGTTGAATGCTTCTGTAGAAGTTCACCCCGTTAATAGCAGACTTTACATCAAAATTTGTAGACCACTTTGATTTAGAATGTTGGTAATCTTGGCTTATCTTGCCCTTTGAAAAATGGCTTGTGGTTTATAAAACAGATTTTATGAGAATCTCAATGTAGGTACCTCTGTCTCATCAGATATAACAAAGAGAATCTAAATGATTATGGCTTGTTTTGTAGTTGGCATCTCACCTGGTAACCTTTCAAAGAAAGTTTCTCAATTTATCATATAATGTGTGTTGCCCAGGTAATATTATAATTTGTTTCATGCTGCACATGTATGCTGTGTAGGATTTCTAATACAAGCTGGCACATGATATCATCCTTGATTGACTTAGGACCAAATTACTATGTGCCGATTCTGAAAAGGCCATACATAGCTATATATTTTAATACATATATTTTTTGCATGTATGAGAACAAAAATCATCTGACTTTTTTTTTTTTTTTTTTTGGAGACAGTCTTGCTCTGTCACTTGGGCTAGAGTGTCATGGCATCAGCCTAGCTCACAGCAACCTCAAACTCCTGGGCTCAAGCAATCCTCCTGTCTCAGCCTCCTGAGTAGCTGGGACTACAGGTGTGTGCCACCACACCTGGGTAATTTTTTCTTTTTTTTAGTAGATACAGAGTCTTGCTCTTGGCTCAGGCTGGTCTTGAACTCCTGAGCTGAAGTGATCCTCCTGCCTCGGCCTCCCAGAGTGCTAGGATTACAGGCGTGAGCCACCGCGCCTGGCCTTACTTGACTGTGTTTAAGATTTTTTCTAGCTTCTCTGTTTGTCTGTGGTACAAACCTGTCCTCTAATTTCTCAAACTAAAAAACTTCCTCATAATTTACTGCCTCCTTAAACAAACCCTCTACCTCCAGTGGGATCACCTGTTTCTTCTTTATTTCCATGCCACTACCCCAGTACAAATCCTCCATTTCAGTCTTGTATTGTTACAGAGGTTGCTTAGCTGAATTCCTTGACTATATGGTTGCCTTTGGTATTTCATCTTGGAATACAGGTACGATGTTGATATTCCTAAAAAACTGTTATTAATGGATTTGGAAGAAATGATAGCTTTCTGTTTTCTACTGAAATTAAAACTCTTCTGCCTGGCTTTCAGAGTCTGACTTGGACTTACGCAGTTTTTTTGTTTCTTCCACTTTGCAGGCTTACTTGTGCCCTTTCTCCTGATAGTCCATCTAACTAGAGATTTATTCTCACATTTTTCTAGACCACTCCCTCATGTTCATTACTCTTTGAAAACCTGTGGCCCTTGTAGTTTATAGCTGTGGTCCCCCGATCCCTGTGGCCTGTTAGGAACTGGGCCGCATAGCAGGAGGTGAACCATGGGCAAGCAGGTGAAGCTTCATCTGTATTTATAGCCGCTCCCCATTGCTCGCATCACTGCCTCAGCTCCACCTCAGATCATCAGGCATTAGATTCTCACAGGAGCACAAACCCTACTGTAAACTACGCGTGCGAGGGATCTAGGTTGCGGTTCCTTATGAGAACCTAATGCCTGATGATCTGAGGTGGAGCTGAGGCGGTGATGCTAGCGCTGGGGAGTGGCTGCAAATACAGATTATCATTAGGAGAGAGGTTTGACTCCACCCAGGTGTGGTGGCACACACCTGTAGTCCCAGCTACTCAGGAGGCTGAGGCAGGAGGATCGCTTGAGCCCAGGAGTTTGAGGTTGCTGTGAGCTAGGCTGATGCCATGACACTCTAGCCCAAGTGACAGAGCAAGACTGTCTCCAAAAAAAAGTCAGATGACTTGTTCTCATACATGCAAAAAATATATGTATTAAAATATATAACTATATATGGCCTTTTCAGAATAAATATAATGTGCTTGAATAAATATAAAATAAATATAATGTGCTTGAATCATCCCCAAACCATCCCCCCCCATTCATGGAAAAATTGTCTTCCATGAAACTGGTCCCTGGTGCTAAAAAGATTGGGGACCGGCTGGGTGTGGTGGCTCACGCCTGTAATCCTAGCACCCTGGGAGGCCAAGGTGGGCGGATCGCTCAAGGTCAGGAGTTCGAGACCAGCCTGAACAAGAGCGAGACCCCCGTCTCTACTAAAAAATAGAAAGAAATGATCTGGACAACTAAAAATACATATATATAGAAAAAAAATTAGCCGGGCATGGTGGCGCATGCCTGTAGTCCCAGCTACTTAGGAGGCTGAGGCAGGAGGATCGCTTGAACCCAGGAGTTTGAGGTTGCTGTGAGCTAGGCTGACGCCACGGCACTCTAGCCCGGGCAACAGAGCCAGACTCTGTCTCAAAAAAAAAAAAAGATTGGGGACCACTGCTTTATAGTATAAATTTGAACAATCTGAGATGACTACAATTGTTAGCCTCTTCTGCTTATAACCAGTAAAGTGTACAAGATGATGTACATCGACCTATCTAGCATAGTAGTTGGCACAGAGTAGGCATTCAGTAAATTACTGAAATGTTTTAAAGGCCTGAAATGTTTTGAAGGCCTTGGAAGGTGCAGAGTTTCTGTCTTACTCAGTGTACTGCGATAATAGGCCCTTAAATATCTTGCTTACTTTTGTAATAAGTTAATAGAGTTGATTCTTGGAAGGAGTTGATTCTTGGAAGAACAGAAGCCTATATTAACAGTTTTAGTTTTAAGTCCTTCCTTGTGTCTTTTTTTTTTTTTTCTTCCTTGTGTCTTGATTGGATAAGATCGGTTAGGTGCTTGGGGTCTTATTCTTTAACCAACACACACTACAACTACTGTTAAATTCTTTTTGCATTTTTTTCACTTTAGAACAGAAAGGGATTTAACAGTTACATGTTTTTAATAACATTGTGTTATTACCATGTTGGTTGTCTTAAAAACTGTTTTAAATATGTACAGCATCTCATCCTGTGGTATATTAGTTAATCATTTTCCTGTTACATTAACTGTTTGGATGTTATAGCATTCCATTATTTCTTATTTGTTTATTTTTGTTGTTATTTTTTTAGAGACAGGGTCTCGCTCTGTTGCCCAGGCTGGAGAGCCGTGTTCATAGTTTACTGTAACCTCCAACTTTGGGGCTTAAGTGGTCCTCATGCCTCAGCTTTCTGGGTAGCTGGTACTACAGGCCTGCACCACCACACCCGGCCTAAATTAAAAAAAATTTTTTTTATAGGCGGGGCAAGATGGTTTAAGTTTATAATCCTAGCGCTTTGGGAGGCTGAGGTGGGACAATTGCTTGAGGTTAGGAGTTCGAGAACAGCCTGAGCAAGAGTGAGACCCCATCTCTACCAAAAATAGAAAAATTAGCTGGGCATGGTGGTGCATACCTGTAGTCCCAGCTACGTGGGAGGCTGAAGCTGGAGGATCACTCGAGCCCAGGAGTTTGAAGTTGCAGTGAGCTGTGATGATACCCTGGCACTCTGAGCACAAACCAAATTTTTTGTAGAGAAGGGGTCTTGCTGTGGCCTCAGGTGATCCTCCCGCCTCAGCCTCTTAGAGTGCTGGGATTATAGGCATGAGCCACTGTGCCCAGCCTCCATTGTTTCTTGATAAAGTCTTTTTTTTTTTTTCTTGGATAAATTATCTGAAGTGGAATTACTGAGAGAAATGATATGTATATTTCAATGGCTCTTAAAATATATATGGAGGGCATTTAAAAAAAAAACTGCCTAAAGTCATGAAATAGATTGAGGATTTTGGTGAGTTTGGTTTATCAAGACTTGTTAGCTTCTAGCAAGCAGGAAAAAAGAAAGACTTGTTACCTCCCAGACCTCAAGTTTACCGATGGTGCTTTTCCTAATTGTTGAATATGTCATGGAGATCTTTTCATTTTGGTAGATTTTTTTTTATTAAAGAAAATATTACCTGCACATGGTGAAAACTTTAGTAACCAAAGGAGTATGACAAAAAGTGAGTGTACTTATCACAGACACCCATATTCTTTTCCCAGAAGCAGCCACTCTTACTAGTTTCTTATATATCTTTGTAGCTAGTCTCTGCATCTGTAAGTTTGAAAGTATGAATGTGTATCTCCTCTGTTAAAAAAAAAACTCAAGTATATTGACAGTTTATACACATTGTTCTGCACCTTGCCTTTTAAAAACTTAATTTACTTTATCTTGCAGATCTTCCATATTGGCATGTATAAGTTTGTTAGGGCTGACATAACGAAATACCACAGACTGGGTGATTTAAACAACAAAGAGAAATTTGTTTCCTTACAGTTCTGGAGGCTAGAAGTCCATGATCAGGGTGTTGGTAGGGTTGGTTTCTCTCTGAGGGCCTCTGTCCTTGACTTGTAGATGACTGCCTTTGGGTGACTTCACATGATTTTTCCTCTGTGTCTGTCCTAATTTGCTTTTTTTATAAGGACACCAGTTATATTGGATTAGGGTCCACCCATATGACCTCATTTTACCTTGTTTTTTTTATTTTTTGAGACAGGGTCTCGCTCTGTTGCCCAGGGTAGAGTGCAATGGCGTGATCATAGCTCACTGCATCCTCAAACTCCTGGGCTCAAGCAGTCCTTCTACCTTAGCCTCCCATGTGCAAGCCACCGTGCCCAGCTAATTTTTCTATTTTTTGTAGAGACAGGCATCTCACTCTTGGTCAGGCTAGTCTCCAACTCCTGACCTCAAGTGATCCTTCTTGGCTTCCCAAAGTGCTAGGATTACAGGCGTGAGCCACTGCGCCTAGTCTCATTTTACCTGAATTACCCTTTTAAAGGCCCTATCTTCAAATATAGCCATGTTCTGAGGTACTGGGGGTTAGGCCTTCAACATGTGAGTTTGGGAGGTGGGGAGTGGGGATGACACAGAGTTCAGCCCCTAACAGGCAGTGTAGCTCATTTTTTTTAATAGTTTTGCAATATTCTTTTACTGTAACCTATTACTATTTTACCAGTCCCTTATTGGTTCATGTGTAGGCAATCTCCTGTCTTTTGCTCCTACAAGCAAGGCTGCAGTGAATATCCTTGTACCTCCCTCTTTGTGTACTTGGGGAAAGACTTAAAAAATGGAATTGCTAGTTCAAAGAATGTACGTACTAAGTTCTGGTAGATATTGTTCTCGACTTTGAAGCCTTGTTTCTTGTTGATCCTGTTATATTTTGAAAGCAAAAATTTGCCTTATGAATTAGGTCCTAATTATGAGGGAAAATCTTACTGTAATCTTTATTATCTTCTGGTCAAATACTTCGTTAGTGCTCTTATTTTGTTTTTAGTGGTACATGATTGGCTCTCAATTCGATGGAGTGTAAGAACACAAGCTGCTATAGAAGATTGCCTAGAGAAGATTCGGTTCTGAATTGTCTGCTTATCTGGGTTACTTCGCAATAATAATAAGAGCTCATATTTGAGTGTTCTGTATGTGGAGTAACTCAGTTAATATATAAACAACCTATGATGATGATACTATTATCTCTATTTTTCAAATGAAGAAATAAAGGCTTAAAGAGGTCAAGCAGCTTGTCCAGAGTTACACAAGAATGGGAATCTGAGCTTTAGAGCTGCTTGACTTGAAAGCTCATGCTGTTTACTGCTACTCTATATTGTCTTCCTTGGGTATATTAGAGACTTGATAAATATTTGTTGTATGATTAAGTTATTTTGTCTCTTAAAGTAGAGGTGGATTACAGCCATTTCTATAACATAGTACCCTGGCTACGAATGTGACATTTAGTTTAAACTGCTCTTTGAGATCGGAGTGAGGGGATTTCAGAAAGGATTGACCAAATTAGCAAATAAACTTGTCAAGTAGAAGCAAGGTTTTCTGACTTCTCTTTTTTTTTAACTTACAAACTGAAATTTAATCCATGTATTTAAATGTATATTGTACATAAGTTACAGATTCTCACTTCTGCCACTCAGCTAGAACTTTTCTGGAAAAGCCTCCTATTTCTTCCTTGATCCTGTTTTCTACAAGTAATGAAGTCACTGTCTGTTTCGAAGGTTATATCTGACAAACATCCATTTGCTGGTCTTCCTGGATAGGCCTGGGGCAAGGCCAGTGGAGGTTGTTTTGGAAGTGTCTGTGAGGAGGGAGGTGGACACAGGGATGGAGTTTTAGCGCCTGCACATGGCCACAGCATGGTCCCTACCCACAGGAAGTAGATGAGCTGCTCCCATAGCCTCGTGCTGAAGTTATGCAGGGAGACATCCCTGCCCATAGTGGCCCACAGTCCCTCCATGCTGCTGGGCCAAGCCTCCGTCTCACAGTGTCAGACCTGGTCTCTGGCCACCGGCAGGGCCAAACCTGAGTGAACAAGCCTGAGTTCCCTCATATTCATAGTATGTAGATGCTTTCACTTAACAGCAGTGCTTCTGATCTTTACCATGGGGCCATTCTGGTTTCTGCAAGTTTTAATTGGATATAAGGATAGGTGCCCTATTAGGTATTTACTCTGTGTCAGGTGATATACCAGTTGCTTTATATACATTACCTCATTTCTCTTTATAGCAGTTTTGTGAATTAGATGTTAATTTGTAGAGGAGAAAACGAAGGTATAGAAGTGAATTAACTTGTTAGTATCACACATATTGAAGTGGAGCTAAGATTAGAACTCATATTTGCTTGTCTTTAAAAAGTTCATGTTTTTTCATATTATTACTTTAGTCAACAAAGTTTTAAAAAGCATTAAAAAATTTATTTGTTCTTGTTCTTAATATATTGCTCAGTAATGTGTTAGATCCCTTGGGAGGGGGAAAAGTATAAACATAGTTCTTCCCCCTCAGAGAGCTTAAAATCTACTGGAATAAACACAGAACAGGCACATGTGAATAAAAATAGCATGATTAAGTACTCCTGTGATTCATTTATTCAGTGAATGAGTACCCCTTGTGTGGCTGATATTGAACTTTTGTCTGGGTATACAACAGAGTCTTTGCCTTTATGGAGATTTCCTTATTTTTTTTACTCGTCTTTACTGCCATTTCACAAATAAACAAGATAATTACAGATTATGACTGTACTGTAAAAGAAATAAACGGGTAATATGAGAGTGTAAGGATGGAGGGGGCTGTTACTCTGGATAGTATGGTCAGGGGAGGACTCTCTGAGGAAATGATTTGAGCTGAGATCCTAAGGGTCAGAGGCCAATAGCTTTAAGAGTAGCAGGGTCAGGGCTGGGCGCGGTGGCTCACACCTGTAATCCTAGCACTCTTGGGAGGCCAAGGTGGGTGGATTGCTTGAGCTCAGGAGTTTGAGACCAGCCTGAGCAAGCGTGAGACCCCATCTCTACTAAAAATAGAAAAATTAGCTGGGTGTGTTGGTGTGCATCTATAGTCTCAGCTACTCAGGAGGCTGAGGCAGGAGGATTGCTTAGAGCTCAGGAATTTGAGATTGCTGTGAGCTATGATGACGTCACTGCACTCTACACAGGGCGATGGAGTGAGAATCTGTCTCAAAAAAAAGAAAAGAAGAGCAGGATCAGGAATGTTGTTGGTAAAGACTTGAAGGCAGGACAGAACCTGACGTGTTTGAGGAGATAGAGACCTGTGTAGACAGATCATGGGGAGTGAGGGGGAGAGGAGTGTAAGGTAGATTTGAGAGCTAAGAAGGGCCTTGGTTTAGTGCATTCGGGCTGCTATAACAGAATACCGTAGACTGGGTAGCTTGTAAACAATGGAAACTTATTTCTCATAGTTCTGGAGGCTGAGAAGCACAACATCAAGGTTCTGGTAGATTTGGTGTCTTGTGAGGGCCCACTTTCTGGTACATAGGTGGTGCCTTCTTGCTGTTTCCTCACACGATGGAAGGGGCAAGGGGGCTCTCATTTTTATAAGGACACTAATCCCATTCACGAGGGCTCTGCCCTCGTGACCTAATCCCATCCTGAAGGTCCCACTTTCTAACATTATCATTTTGGTGATCAAGTTTCAACATACGAATTTTGGGGTGGAGGTATACACAAACATTGAGACCATAGCAGGAAGTCAAACAATTGGGGCAGTTTTTGATAGCTGGAATAGTTAGGAAAGGTCTCAGAGAAGGTGAGATTTTGGGGTGCAAGGTGAAGATAGAAATAGGATGAGTTATAAGGCCATACATCCAAGGTTTGGGGAAATTTATGTGAATAAAGGTATGGACTTTGAATAAGCACCAAACCTGTATTGGATAATTTAAATAGTATCAGGCAGTTAGTTAATTAGATGGGCATAATAAGACACGTAAATGCTAGTTAAGCAACTTCAGTCCAGTTTGTTCCCAGATTGTCTAGGTCTCAGAGCTGTGGTAAACTCTGATCTGAGATTTGGAATAAGCCAAATATTCTCATCTTTTGTTACCTGGTCTTTTATATGAAACTGAGGGTTGGTTTGTGTGGGCATGTGTAATTAAGAGAGTTGAATTATGTTACCCTTTTTTTTTTTTTATGTGTAAGCAGATGTTTATTACAGGACAATTTTTTCTATTAACGAAATGCTCTAAAAGAAAAAATGTAATACTATAAACTGACCTGGTAGCATGCAAATACTGAAGGCTTGAGAGGCATGTTTGTTCTTGTTGAATTTACATATAATAAATTCTTACGACATTTGATTCCAAAATACATGTACAGATTGGCTTGACATTAATACTTTAAAATATAGACATAAGGATAATTTAAACATTGGTATTTATATGCATCAACTCAAGGTCAATGACTGGAGAGCTGTTAAAAATCTGAAGTCAGAAAATCTTTAGGGCCGGGCGCGGTGGCTCACGCCTGTAATCCTAGCTCTCTGGGAGGCCGAGGCGGGTGGATTGTTTGAGCTCAGGAGTTCGAGACCAGCCTGAGCCAGAGCGAGACCCCGTCTCTACTAAAAATAGAAAGAAATTAATTGGACAACTAAAAATATGTAGACAAAATTAGCCGGGCATGGTGGCGCATGCCTGTAGTCCCAGCTACTTGGGAGGCTGAGGCAGGAGGATCGCTTGAGCCCAGGAGTTTGAGGTTGCTGTGAGCTAGGATGATGCCTCGGCATTCTAGCCCAGGCAACACAGTGAAACTCTGTCTCAAAAAAAAAAAAAAAAAAAAGAAAATCTTTAGGAAACAACTTTGTACCATGTACAGTTAAAGATAAAGGGCTAAAAAAATCTACTCTCGATGAATATCATTAAATGAACGTCCATCACACATCTATTTCAAAACCAGCATGTTTCCAAAATTATATCTCTTTACAAATAAACATAGTATTACGAACTATAGAGACACCATCAGGATGAGTTCTAAAATATGCTAAGTTTCACAAGGCATCGCTGAGCCATCTCTTAAGGTATTCATTTCAATCTTGGGGCATTAAGAACATCTTTGCTTTAATCAATTTTATGTCTCCATTTTCATCATCTTTGTAATTGCCATGATCTCCCTTGACAAACTTTTCCCCAGTTGTCCCCACCAAGGTCTCATATCTCCTAGACATTTTTTCTTCTGACACATCAAGTTGTACTGTTACATCTTCAGCTTCTTTTGTTGTGTTCTTAGCATTCATCTGAAGCATTAATTACTCAACCTTAGGATTAAATCCTCTAAATGACATTCTTCCATAGAGAAGATGTTCACATCATGAGAAATTTTGTTCTTATATTATGAAACTCTTTAAGCTCTGACAAATCCAAGTACTAGTGCTTTTCACTAATTTTCTTTTCTTCCTCTTCTAGTTGTTGATTTTTCTGTCCATTTGCATGAACTTTATGTGTAGCACCAAGTTCTTAGATAACTTGGTCTTGTGCTTGGCTATCATGCTGGTTCCAGCCTCCAACCGTGCTGCCCTTTCTTATTTAAGAGACTAGAACGAGAAAATTACATACAAGGATGTCAGTTATTAGTAATACTATGAAGGAAGAATATGTTGGGGGTGATGCTTGTTTATTGTCTGTGTACCCCACCAGGATTGTTGCCCCAAAGAGGGCATGCACTTTGTTCTATGCCTTGGAGGGTATGGCTGTGTATAGGACAAAGTTTGGCACATATTAGGTGCTTAATAAACATTTGTTGAATGAATGAATAAATCTACAAGTCTTGAATATTTAGAGGGAAAATCTATTAATAATAATTTCCATTCTTTTCTAATCAAGTACTTTGTTAGTGTTTTTATACATTATTACACACTTTACTTTTTCCAAATTACTGTTTTTGACAAACTTTGTAATGTAAATATATATTTATTTTTGCATCTTACTTAAGTGTTATTTTTCTCATTTCGTTATATTTTCCCTGTTTATTTATTTTTAATTCTTTAGAGATAGGGTCACTATCTGTTGTCCAGGCTGGAGTACAGTGGCCCAATCATAGCTCACTGTAACCTCCACCTCCTGGGCTCAATCCTTCCATCTCAGCCTCCTTTCCAAGTAGCTAGGGCTACAGGCACATGTGGCTAAGTTTTAAGAATTTATTGTAGAGAGAGGGTCTTGTTTCGTTGCCTGGCCTCAAGCAATCTTACTGCCTTGGCCTCCCAAAGTGCTGGGATTACAAGTGTGAGCCACTGTGCTCAGCCTCATTTATTTTTTATTTGTATTATGTATATTCGTGGAAAACAGTGCAGTTTTGCTACATTGACATATGGCATTGTGGTGAAGTCAGGGTCTTCAGTGCATACATCACTGAAGCCATGCACAGTGTACCACTTGTTTTGAAATACTAAATTTAAAATGATGTAGAATATTTAAATATTTACTGATTGAATTTTTAAGTGTTTTTGTTACACATACAATATAAAATAATGACTCTGGCTAGCGTCTTCTAGTTTTTGCCAATTTGAGGAAGGAAAAATAACATCATAGTAAAAATGAGCACTTAAGTTCTCATTGGATTGGACATTTCAGTCCATTTCCAGAAATGGAGCAGAGACAACAAACTTCTAGCACTGCTGGAAACATCCTTTTCCAAATAGAACCATAATCTTTCATTTTGTGAGTGCTATTGTCAGCACTTTTTTTTCCTTCTCTTTTTTGCTCCATTTTTGTCCTCTTAAAGACCTGTAGAACCTTGCTTGATTAGAGACCTAATTCTCTACTCTCTGAAGTATATTGTGATTTGACAACATGTATCAGTTTCTTCTTTCACAAGTGGCAGAAAATGGAGGAATTTGAATAATTGCTTCGATGAGTGTTTCATATTTGCCATCCAATTTTTGCATATATTAATGCATTTAATTGGCAGTTGGAGATTTATGGGGTTTTGCAAACATTTTTGCAATAGCACCTGTGCCATCCATGAAGAATTCTGGATGGTATGTGTTTGCCAAAAACCCAAAGATACTTTTGTGCAATGTCTGAAAATTACACTTAAAGGAGAGGGAGAAAAACCTAGTATCCTTCCCAAGGATCGGAAGCTGTAGCAGTGGGACTACCTCTCTGGTTTCTTTGACTATTTTTTGGTAAAGTATCTACCAATTTTTCACATATTCACCAGTCTCACGTCAAAAATCAAGAGAAAGGCAGCAACAAGGCTGTCTGCCACATACCGTGGAAATCTTGCCCTTTAAGTTTCTATGCTGGTTTGATACTGGAGGTGAATAAATGGAATTTGGGGGGAAAATGAGGTTACAGCTACTTAAAGATAGGAGAGAACAAAATAAGTTTTGATTGTTTTTTGAAAAATTTATTTCATTTATTTGCTTGCTAATTTAAAAGCAAAGCATGTTGAAAATATTTAGTCAGTCACTTGGTCTTACTATGTCTCCCTGGGTAGAGTGCAGTGGTGTCATCATAGCTCACAGCAACCTGAAGCGATTCTCCTGCCTCAGCCTTCCGAATAGCTGGACTACAGGCGTGGGCCAACAAGCCTGGCTAATTTTTTCTATTTTTGGTAGAGACAGGGCTTCACTCTTGCTCAGGCTGGTCTCAAGTGATCCTCCTGTCTTGGCCTCCCCGAGTGCTAGGATTATAGGCGTGAGCCACCATGCCTAGTTTGTTTTATTTATTGTTTGTAGTTGTTTCTCTCAATTATTTTTATGTGCTCACTGTGAGGAGCCACTTTGCTTATCATCTTTTTTGATAGTAGAATTCTTGCCTTCATTAATTTCTTTCTTGTTAGATTAGACACCAGATACTTCTAGAAGATAAAACATAAGCAAATTAAAATGACCAGTTAGCTCCTAGAGATGTGCTGGATGGCCTGGGAATGAGGGGGGAGAAGGCAGAAAATTTTTAAATTATTTCAGGAACTTTTTTTTTTTTTTTTTTTTTTTAAATAGAGACAGAGTCTCACTTTGTTGCTCAGCCTGTAGCCTCAAACTCCTGGGTGCAAGCAATCCTCTTGCCCTAGCCTCCTGAATAGCTAGGACTATAGGTGCACGCCACCATGCTCAGCTAATTTTTAATTTTTTTTGTAAAATTTTTTAAAAAAAAATTTTGTACAAAATTTTTTTGTAAAATTTTTTAAAACTTTTTTGATATGCTGCCCAGGCAGGTCTTGAACTCCTGGCCTCAAGTGATCCTCCTGTCTTGGCCTCCCAAGGTGCTAGGATTAAAGGTGTGAGCCACTGTGCCTAGCCTTGAGGAATATATTTTATAAAAGAAAAACTTTGGGTAATGAATAAAATATTTAAGACCAGATATTATTACCTGGCTTCTACTCTGATAATTATGTTAATAAACTATCTGATTGCTATGTTATTTATATATAAACTTTATATAAAACTTAAATTGTTCAAATTATTTATCACAAAGCTTGGCCAATCCAATGAACATGATCTGGGATTTTATTTTACCCTACTTAGAAGCTAAAGCGTTAGTCTGTTACTGTTTTATTGGTGTTGGCAGAAGATAAGAGATTCCTGGGTCAGAGACAAAGTACTTAATTTACTTAAGGCACAGCAAGCAGCATGAAATCAGTGTGTGTGTTGCTTCCTCTTACCAGGAAGGACATGCAGAGGCCCAGGTGGATGCTGTACATGCAGTAGGTTTCTCTTACAGCTGAAGAGCCCTGAGTTTGGGGAACCCACTATTTAATAGCAAGTAGTAAGCATGCGTGTCCTCTGTCTCAGAGGGAGACGTTACTATACCCTTCAAGATTGTTTGCTGCAAACACAACTCTCTAAAGAGTGATTAAGGCCTTGCCTTAGCTTCCCAGCAAGATGTGCAGGAGCATGACAGAGCCATGGAGACTGTATCTACCAACACTTTTTTTGTGTACTTTTTACTAATTGAAAGATGTGTTTACAGAATTCCAATTTCAATTTCTTTTCAAATTGGAATGGATACATTTATTATTGAAAAGCTCCTCTTGAGTTTTTATTGGGACACATACTTTGAGCATTTAGCTATGTTACTTTGACTTTTTGAAGGAGTGCCAACGTTTTCTAAGATTATTTCCTGTTTACTGAGGACTCTGAAAACAAAATATAAAGTTTGAAAAGAACTGTATTTATATGCCTCATTCTGTATTTGCTTGAAGTTTGAAGAGCTGGAAAAGAACACCAGGATACAGAGGACCCTAACTGGCTGTGGGGCAAGTTCTTGTGTTTTGGCCAGAATTTTCTTATCTCTGTAATGATGGAGTTAAGCTGATTCATTAAGGGACCTTCCAGTTCTTTAAACAAAACCAGCCACCATCTCACGCCTGTAATCCTGAGTATGGAAATGGGTTACATTAGAGCCAAATGCAATTCACATGAAAACAGCTTTACTTCTAGTGTATTTTGGATTAGTGTGAATGTGGTGTCTTTTTCTGACACCACTTCTATTAATATCAAGTCACTTCTGACACTAACTCCCACCCCACAGCTTAAGCTCTCAGTCCATGAGACTGCCCTCACTTTAGGCACCAGCTGCAAATGGGGTGCCTAAGCCACCCACACTTCTACCCAGTTGACTATAAATTTGGGGGTTCCTTGACCCTCCTCAGGTTTGATAATGGGCTAGAACAACTTACAGAACTTAGGGAAACTTTACTTACTTATACCTTTATTATAAAAGGTTCAATTCAGGAACAGAAAAATGGAAGAGGAGACCCACAGGGCATGCTGTAGAATAGGGAGCACTTCATGTGTCACCCTCCCAGCACCCGGATATGTTCACCAACCTGGAAGCTCTCCAAATCTCCTCGTTCCAAGAGTTCTCATAGAGCTCAGTCTCCAGACTTCCTTGCCTTCCCTGGAGGTTGGTGGATGGGGCTAAAGTTACCTCCCTCTAATCACTTGGTCTTTCTGGTGACCAGTCCCATCCTGAGGCTATTTAACCCCAACCCCCAGTCACTTTATTAGTGTAAATTCAGGTGTGATTTTGTTATGAATAACAAAAGACACTTATGCCACTCAGGAAATTGCTAGGGTTTTAGGAGCTCTGTGCTAGGAACTGGAGACAAAGACCAAATACTTATTATTGCTACAGTGTATTACCAAAAATTTGACTTGCCTTTTATTCACATCATTTACTATTAATACTAGAAATAGTTTTATAAGGGATATAATCTGATTTTGAGAATATACATTTTTTTTTTTGTAAAACACATTAGCAAAAATAATCTCCCAAGTTTTTCATATGCTGTGTGGGCCTTGGGCCTAAAATGAACCATGGGACATGGGAAAATAAGGCTTCTGTAGCTGGGTGCCACCTCTTCTTTCACACTAATCTTTTTCCCAGAGATTGTCTAGTGGAGTTTAGTTGGCAGCTAGCCAGTGATAATGATACTAAAGAGTGATTCCATCGCCTCTTTAATCTATAGCTCATAGACTTCACAAAATTTCAGGGGCTTTATCTTTGATATTCTCAAAGAGTCTCAAAGGGTAATTGGATTCCCAAAGTGTTAAGAACCTGTAAGATATGGATATTGGTGTGGCTATCTGGTGGAGGTATACACTGAGAAGGAAGGTAGAAGATACACCTTATTTCACAATTTTATTTCCTGTGATTGAGGTTATCATTGTTATTTTTAGAGATGAGATCTCGCTCTGCTGCCCAGGCTCGAAGGCAGTAGTGTAGTCATATAGGACCGTAACCTCAGACTTCTGGGCTGAAGTGATCCTCCTGCTTCAGCCTCCCAAAGTCCTGGGATTACAGGTGTGAGCCACCTAGGTGGCGGGCAGAATTATTTTTATGCTGTAAATTGATCCACCCCAATTCTAAGTTGTGGTGCAAATGAACTACTTGTGAAATAAATTGTATCTTCTGCTTCCCTGTCCCACTATTAAAGAGGGATAGTTTTTAGTTATTGGTGCAATATAACTTTTCTAGCCACTCTGAATAGCAAAATGGCAATTATTATTATGTAGCCTCTTTCTTGCCATGGTGACTTGACATTCTTTCAACAGGAAGTTAACATAGGATATATGAACATGTCTGGCCTAATTTCCTCCATGTTGTTTTGAAGCTGGCATTATATACATGCTGCAAAACAGAAGTCTCCCCTGGTAACTCCATTTCCATTACCCCAATCTGTGGGTTATGTGGTAACATTTTAATACATGTGTCAAAGGACAAAATTACAACAAATTTGAAGATCTCAATTGGCTTTACTGCTATTCTAGAATCTGGCAACACTTCGTTCTGTAAAACGGTATTCTGATGAACTGAGCGGAAGTGGTGGGCTTCATAGACTGGTAAGAGCTAGAGAAAGTAGAAGCAAAGAATAGAGTATATTGGTTGTTTCAAAGCTACTTTTCTTCTAAGGTGGGAATTGGAAGAACAATAGGAAAATAATTGATCAGTTAACATCAGGTAACTTCAGGCTGCTTTTTTTGTGTCAGGATTAAAGTAGAGTGAACTTTATTATCATGCCAATTTAAGATTGAAATTGGCTTGTTTGGGAAGTTGGGGTCATCTCTCTTTCCTGATTTCTCAGAAGGAACTTTAGCATGGGTGACTCTAGTTTGATTTTTAATCTTGTCTTTTGGGACCTAGTGCAGGAGCTTAGTCCAAAACAATGGCCTCTTACAGTTTTTGTTTTGTTTTTTTTTTGGGGACAGAGTCTTGCTCTATCGCTTGGACTGTCGTGCCATGGTGTCAGTCTAGCTCACAGCAACCTCAATCTCCTGGGCTCAAGCAATCCTCCTGCCTCAGCCTCCTGAGTAGCTGGGACTGCAGGCACACTACCACGCCTGTCTAATTTTTTCTATTTTTAGTAGAGATAGGGTCTCACTTTTGCTCAGGCTGGTCTTGAACTCGTGAGCTCAAGCAGTCTACCCGCCTCAGCCTCCCAGGGTGCTAGGATTACAGGTGTGAGCCATGGTGCCCTGCCTCCTCTTATAGTTTTTATTTGAAACATGAAATGGTTATTAACATATGCCATATGCTTTGTAGAATAGTCTTAGTTAAGTTGGAACTTTTCACTCTAAAATGACCACCTTTGTAATGGTAGCTCTAAGTTTGACATCTATGGTAAGAACAGTGAGTACATTTGTCCCCTTGGTATCTCCAGAGGGATTGGTTCTAAGACTCCTCCATGTACCAAAATCCTGGGATGCTCAAGTTCTTTATAGCAAATGGCATAGTACAGTTGACCCTCTATATCTGTGGGTTCTACATTTGTGGATGCAGTGGGCTCACTGTACCATAATTATTTTGGAAATAAAAAAATTTTATGTGTTTCTCAGTGGTTAGAAATTGTCACTATTTTAAAACTCCTTATATTGACTTCAAGATGCCTTTACTCATTCAAGACTAATAGTTCACATTTACTGAGCATTTTCTATATGCTGGGCACTGTTAAGTTCTTTACAGGTATTATCTTTTTTTTTTTTTTTTGAGACAGAATCTCACTCTCTTGCCTAGGTTAGAGTGCCATGGCATCAGCCTAGCTCACAGCAACCTCAAACTCCTGGGCTCAAGCAATCCTCCTGCCTCAGCCTCCCTGGTAGCTGGGACTACAGGCATGCACCACCGTGCCTGGCTAATTTTTTCTATTTTTAGTTGTTTGGCTAATTTCTTTTTATTTATAGTACAGACAGGGTCTCGCTCTTGCTCAGGCTAGTCTCAAACTCCTGAGCTCAAGCAATCCTCCCGCCTCGGCCTCCCAGAGTGCTAGGATTACAGGAGTGAGCCACTGCGCCGGCCTACATGTATTATATTATTCAATCAATTTATCTGATGGGGAAGATACTACTATCTTCATTTTTAGAGAAGGGAAAACTGAGCCACAGAAACGTTAAATATCTTGCCCAATGTCACATAGCTAGAGTATGGTAGAGCCAGTCTGATTCCAGAACCCAGGCTTTTAACAGGGGGACGACCCACAGCCAGTTTCCAACAAATTGCTGAGTTGCTAGGTTGGGAAGCCTAGGAAGTGGAAGATTTGTGGGTAAATAGAAAGGGGAAAAGCAAACTATCTTATTCTCTGTTATTGGCTTCCTTCTCCCAATAAAATTCAGTAATTATTTGCAGAGTGAAGAAATAGGAAGTGAACTGAACTCCTATTTTTTGCTTTCTCTTCTTTATTTCTGCCACCTTTGCATTGCTGGCAGTTCTAATGGATATATACTTTCCACTCTATTAGCAGTGATCATGTTTGTTTTTATTAATGTCACTTCTCAGGAGAAGGAAGTATAGTGTAATACTTAAGAATGGGGACTTGAGAATCAGACTGCTTGGGTTTAGATTCTAGTTCTGCTGCTTAGTGCCTGAGTAACCTCAACCAAGTTACTTAACTTCACTGAGCCTCACTTTTCTTACCTGTAAAATAGAGGTAATATACTACATACTTCATGGGGTTTTTGGGAGGATGAAATGTGTGAATATGTGTAATGTGTTTAGAACAGTACATGGCGCATAGTAAATGCTATTATAAGTGTTGCTGCTATTGCTATTATTATTTGAGAGCACTTTTAGGTTGAACCAATAATTGATTTAGTTTAGGGATCAGGATCTTTAAACCTTTAATGCTGTATTAGTATGGATACTTCTCTTGTGCATAGTAGGGAAAAGGGTAAGAAAAACGGGAGATGAAAGGAAGTTGAGAAAGAGAGAAAGAAAGATAATGCAGATAGTTTTGCTGGTTTTTTTTTTCTTTTTTCTGGAGACAGGGTCTCATTCTCAGGCTGGAGTGCAGTGGTGTGATCATAGCTCACTGCAGCCTTGAACTCCTGGGCTCAATTGAACCCCCCACCTCAGCCTCCAGAGTAGCTAGGACTACAGGCACCTGCCACTGCACCCGGCTAATTTTTATATTTTTTTTGTATAGACGAGGTCTTGCTATGTTGCCCAGGCTGATCTCGAACTCCTGGCCTCAAGTGATTCTCTTGCCTCCCCAGTTGCTGGAATAAGAGGCATGAGACACTGCACCTGGCCTAATGCAAATAGTTTTGATGAGGAATGGGAGAGCGTGTATTTCCTAGGGGTTACTCACCCCTAATGTAGTTTTATTTTCTTTTGTTATGTGATTTTTGCATCTGTTCAGCAGTTCACAACAGGCCAGTCTTTGTACTCAGTGCTAGAAGTACAGTGGTACATAAGATAATATAGCTTATCTATTACATACAGCGATGTTAGTAGACATTATAAATCTGTAGGATGAATTGTTGTGAAGAGTGCTATAGAAGCACATAGGCATGGCATCTGATACAGAGTTAGGTGGTTCTCTATTTTTATGTTTAATAAGGTGGCAGCTCTAGCCAACAAGAAATTCAGGATTATAATTGAAATAGGACTTTATCTTAAAATCTAGGTATATGTGGGGTGGCATTTCTTGAACAGTTTTTCTGAGAGAATGAAGAAGTATTTCATTGAATCTAAAATTGCATTTATGCCAATTTCATAGAAGATAAAATGTGGAGGAAAAATAGCTGATAATGATTGTAAGACACCCTCAATAAAGAAAGGGCCATTCTGACTTTAGAGATGTTTAATTGTGGAAAAAAAGTATCTCAATATTGATGAATCTCTGGTGCATTTGTAATTGACAGCTTCTTAGAATGGAGGACTACAGTAAAAGAAGCTAAAGTACATCTGTTTATGAGTCAATATAATTTAGAGTGATCTGACCTTTTCCTTATAAAAATGTAGGTTTTGGATGCTACATGCCATGAATATTGAATTAGTAACTAGGCAACCTGGTGCTAAAACAGCTGCTGAGACCAGAGATCACCCTGATCTTTGTTCAGTTGCTCATGTTGCTCATACATTATGAGGGGTTGTGGTGATGGTGCTACTGCTTGTTGGTTAGAGCCTGAGTAACTACAGTTCTAAGGCTGAGTAATGAACCATTCTTTAAAGCAGTGGCCTTTGTGTTGTGCTCTAGTTCACATACATGTGTTACATACACATGTGTGTGCAGAAACGGTTTCACAAAATAATATTTGGCAAACTACATGGGATTCTTTCTGATATAGCCTCTTCTCTTTCATTATAAAAAGAAATACGCTGCTCAGTACACCACTTTGCACTTTTTAAAAAATAACACTTAAGTCGTTGAAACAACCAGAGGTCAGAAACTTAAGAAATTGGCCTTTTTTTTTTTTTTTAAGACAGGGTGCAGTGCAGGCTAGAGTGCAGTTTGGCGTTATCGTAGCTCGCTGCAACCTCAAACTCCTGAGTTCAAGCAATCCTCCTGCCTCAGCCTCCTCAGTAACTGGGTCTACAGGTATACACCACCATGCCTGGCTAATTTTTAAAAAAATTTTTTGTAGAGATGGGGTCTTACTATTGCCCAGACTGGTCTCCAACTCTTGGCCTCAAATAGTCCTCCTGCCTTAGCCCCTTAAAGTGCTGGGATTACAGCTGTGAGCCACCGAGCCTGGCCAGAAATTGATTTTTATTGCTTATTGTGATTTTGAGCAAGTCAGTAATTCTCTTTAGGTTTTTTCAGCCATAATAATTGTACTAGTTCTGTTCTTGCTCTGAATGAATGAACCTGTTGCTAGCTGAGGGAAAAAATATGTATATAAATACACATAAACAAATATCTTCAATCTTTTTGCAGGTCACTATCAGATTTGAAATATTTAAAGTGGATATAAAACTATTTCAGCAATGCAGACAATTAAGTGTGTTGTTGTGGGCGATGGTGCTGTTGGTAAAACATGTCTCCTGATATCCTACACAACAAACAAATTTCCATCCGAATATGTACCAACTGTAAGTATAAAGGCTTCTCTCTGTTAGTGAAATGTATTATAATTTGATATCCTTTTGAAAACACTTTCTCTGTATGTACTGAAATTTTTCTGTTGTCTGCCTTTGTTTCCTATTTTTAAAGATCTTGACTTCTCATGGTTAAATTATATACACTTTAAAATTAAACAGCTGAAAAATCAGTGGAAAGTCAGAAGGGGTGACACAAGGGTTTGCAAGAAGTGCTGGGAGGCAAAACTCCAGTAGACAAGATTCTAAAGAGTGGTGGTCTCAGTTTGGAGAAGTATGCCCTACATCTTGGAATGAGGTGACTTTCTTTTTTGATATCTTGGCCAATGATTGATCAGTGCTTGGAGGTCTCCTGGGATGCTATTTGGGGTCTTGTAAGTTCAGAGAAAGCAGTACATGTCTCTGCTTACCTTGCGGAGCTATTCTTTTATTAGTAGTGGAGCTCCAAACTGGTGCTTAGGGGCAGAAAAGAGAAGACTTGTTTTATTATGAGAACACCAACAGAAAGAAACCTTTGGGGATCATCTCCCACAACTGCTTTTTTAAAATCAATTCCTCAGAAGGGTAGAGGGAAGATGAGAATAATAGATATTGAAGTGAGAGAGAGTTATTTAGAGTAACACTCATTTGTGAAAGAATGTGTTTGGGGATTTCGGGCTTGTCCCAAGTTACTTGACTAACCCAGTGGTATAATTGTTTTAAATATACTTGCCCATTCAGTATTGAGTACAGAGTTGGGGTTGGCCCGGCATGGTAGCTACCACCTCTGTTAAGTGAGCTATTTTAGGGGTTTTGAGGAACTTTTGTATGATTAATATGGGACTAGTAATCTTTGGAAGTTAAAAGGAAGAAAACATACCAGCACTTTGGGTTAATCTTCAGAGACGTGAGCATTACCAGGGAGGTGAATATGGGGTAAAGGCCTGGTAATTACATTCACTTGGAATTATAGTTTCTTGACGTCCTAGGGCAGGTCAAGTGATTGAGCTAGGCCAAGGATATAGGAATAAAGATGATGAAGTTTTTTGAAGGGGGAGAATTTGAAGGTATAGTATAATTATACAAAAATCACATTTTTTGAATTGGCCCATTTAAGGACAATATAAATGGAAGACGTTTTGAGGTCCAAGGGACTTAGAAAGGATTTCTAGAAATACATGGATCTTGTTTCAGAGTGACACTATTAGAATTTTTGTATTTCAGTCTCCATTAAAGATACTTACTTATAAACATGATTTCTGAGTCTGTTTTATGACTGATCATTTGGTGTTACATTTAAAGTGGGCTTGTGGGTGTTTTGTGTGTGTATGTGTGTGTGTGTGTGTGTGTGTATGTATGTAGATTTTTGGGGAAGAAAGGGATAGGATGGAGGGGGGAGAAGTAATGGTAGAACAAAAAAAAATTTTTTTTTTTTTGAGACAGAGTCTCACTGTGTTGCCTGGGCTAGAGTGCCGTGATGTCATCCTAGCTCACAGCAACCTCCAACTCCGGGGCTCAAGCAATCCTTCTGCCTCAGCCTCCTGAGTAGATGGGACTACAGGCATGCGCCACCATGCCCGGCTAATTTTTTCTACATATTTTTAGTTGTCCGATTAATTTCTTTCCATTTTTAGTAGAGACGGGGTCTCGCTCTTGCTCAGGCTGGCTTCGAACTCCTGAGCTCAAACAATCCGCCCACCTTGGCCTCCCAGAGAGCTAGGATTACAGGCGTGAACCACTGCGCCCGGCCTGAACAAAATTTTAAATGAGCCTATTTAAGACCATGGACCTATAAATGGACCATGAGGCACACATAATGTATTCGTGGTACTTGTTTAAATTATTACGGAAATGGGTTTGGTGTAAAGTGCATTTTTGTTCTCATCAGTGCACTGGGAGTTGCCATTTCTAGAATAACAGAAATACAGAGCTGGAAAGGATTATACATATATTATCCACCTCTCACAGATGAGGGAGTTCAGGCCCAATTTAGGGGAGAGACTTACACTCTAGTCAGAGTAGAATCTGGATTGGAAGCCAGCTTTTCTGATACTCAGTTCAGTCCTTACATACGAAAAACCCAGTAAAGGAGGGCTATTCTTGGGTTCTTTTTTAAAAGTGTGACTTAAGAAAATAGTCCATGTAGTTTGAGAACTTAGCCACATACATTCCATTTCTGTGTTCTTGTCATTCCATTTCTGTGTTCTTGTTGTCAAGAACTAACTTTCCTTTAACTACCATCTCCCTCGTGTCCTTGCTTCCACTCTTCTTTACATTTAAATAAGCTCCCACACAGCCCATTAAAACATGAATCAGAAAATTAGAGTCAGTTGCTAAAAGGTTTAAGCAGGGCTAGTCTTTTCCCAGTTGGAAAGCATTGCTTTCCTTTTTTTAAAAAAATTTTATTTATTTATCTTTTAATTAAACATTTTTTATTGTAAATTGACAAATTACAGTTGTATGGGAAAGCATTGCTTTTCGGATGTAAATTAATTCAAAAAGATCCATGGATTAGTGTTGGGTCTTTTCCCATTTAGCATCATTACCTCCCATTTTCACACATAACTTAGTACAACCAATATTAGGATATACTGTACTGATTTTGCTAAGAGTTTTATGGTCTATTTACAAATAAAACATCTAGTCAAGATATATTAGGTCTTGTGGTTTGTGCCCAGTAATGTGAATTTTATTCACGAAATTCCCAACAGATAATTATCTAGCCTTTTATTGGACACTTTCCTTGTACTTTGGGGGAAGCTTTATTTCTCTCAAAATTGGCTTCTTTGTAACAAGCCTCTTCCTGTCTGGCACCCTGCAAGGAAAAAAAAGATTGTCATGAATCTAGGAGATTTTAATTCTAGATTAAAAGGAAGTGGTTTATGAAGAAATAATTTCTTAGAAATCAGAGTGAACATTGAGGTGTCTCAAAAGTTTCAAACTTGAACAGGGATCACTTTGTGTAGCTAGAAGACCCTGCTCCTGTGATACCGCTAAACCTTCTATGGCTCTTTATCCAGGCCGCCCGGGTAGAGCAGACATCCCAGAACACAACCCCTGTCACTTTTCCCAAGAAGCACTTAGCTCACACAAGGGCTTAGTCGGCAAGATTGGTTATATAAGGAAGACAGATGGACTAAGGGAAGATTAAGTCTAATGAGGAAACACTGCCTTAGCTTGAGAGTTGTCCTATTTTTACCCTCCCCCTCTTCACTAACAGTGTCGTATTATTTTTGTTTGTAGGTTTTTGACAACTATGCAGTCACAGTTATGATTGGTGGAGAGCCATATACTCTTGGACTTTTCGATACTGCAGGTACTTAATGTCTTTTATAATGTTTTGATCTGTAACTGTAACATTTGCTGGTTGTTTGTCTTTTTTGGACATTTTGGGAAACTAGCATATTAGCAAACCACTGCCTTTTGTCAATAGTTAGCAGGATTGAATGTAATGATGGTTGTTGCTTGACCATGGTGCAATCCCCGACGTGGGATTGCAGATGGGAGTAAGTGCCCCGGGTGGATGTTGTGGTGGAAGATGAAGTAGAAGGAGAGCAGAGTTTGTCAGAGAAGCTCTGAATTGAACCAGAATCGTGATGTGCCCTGTGCACCTTGCAGAGAATTAGTGACTAGGTTAGTAGTTGGGGAGAGACTTAAGAGAAGGAATTCATAGGAAACATGTCTACTGATTATCTTCCTTCACTCCTGTCCCCCTAACCTCTATGAGAGCCCATAGTTTCCTAAATATGTCCAAGGTTGTAGGTTTATCAACCACGTACTGTATTTATTATTGTCACTCTCTGAAATTTGAAGCCTTATTTAGTATTATGCATCTATGTAATACATGCTTGGATAGCTTCTTATAATAGGTGGCTTGTTATTTTATGGTACAACTGAAAATATTTTGAGAGTAAACCAGTATCTAGCTCACAGTATATTGACGTTTGTTGGCAACTATCCAAATTTTAAGAACAAATTACTTTCTTCCTTAAATGTACCTAATTCCTCAGTGTTATTTCTTACTCGTTTTTAACAGTGGCTGCACATCTTATTAATAATTTCTGACTTCTCTCTATGTAGTCTCTTATTATCAGCCAATTAGCCAAAGGAAAATCTCGGAAAGATACCCTTTAGATCCTTAGAATGTAGGAATTCTAAACTTTTTACGAGTTACTCTGTCACTGTCTGCCAGCTAACATATTGCTGTCATCGAGTGTATTATACTGCCCACTTTGAGGAACTATCTGGATTTAAGAGTGAGGGTGAAATGGAGAAACTATAGTAAACAGTTAAGCAGAGAAAATTTTAATGAGTTAAAAATTATAAGAGTAATGGTATGTATATTGGAAGAAACTTGGAAAATAGAGAAAATAAAATAATGACCTGTAATCTCATGATAAGTAAGGGATTTTTACCCCTGTGTTCATTTATGCCTTTGGAGGCAGTCTGCATGCAGAAAAAAGACAATTTATGTCCACTCATTGAAAGTTAATTTTATTTTCAAATTTCAAAGCTTTTATTTTTTGTAAGCCTTTACATTTTATTTTTTGGTTAGTACTTTTTAAAGTTTTATTGATATATAATACAGTTCACTCATTTTAAGTGTTTAATTTGATGAATTTTGCTGACCCTCCACCATAATCAAGACATGTAACATTTTGATCACCCTAAAAAGTTTCCTTGTGCTCTTTTGCAGTCAGTCCCCCACCTTGACCCAGTTGCAGGCAACCACAGATTTCTTTTCTAGGTTTCCACAGTTTTGCTTTTCTAGGATTTCATGTAAATGGAATAGACAATGTGTAGTCTTTTGTGTTTGACTGCTTTCACTTAGCATAATGTTTGTGAGAGTCTTCCCTGTTGTGTGTATCGGTTCTTGTTTTTTTTTTTTTTTCCTCCCTTCTTTCTGTAGGCTCCTATAATAGCAGCAGCATGGTACTTGTTTCTTTTCATTGCTGGGTAGTATTGCATTCTATCAATATAACACAATTTGTATATCCATTTACCAGTTGATGGATATTTGGGTTCCAGTTTTAAGCTGTTATGAATACTGGTGCTATCAATTGCTTCCATGTTTTAGCTATAGTGAATAATGCTGCTATGAACATGGATGTACAAATATCTCTTTGAGATGCTGCTTTCAATTCTTTTGGAGTATAGACACTCAGAAGTGGAATTGCTAGATTATGTGGTAATTCTATTTGTAATATTTTGAGGACTTCCGATATTGTTTTTCCACAGTGGTTATCCCATTTTGCATTCCCACCAACAGTGCATAACACTTCAGTGTCTCCACATTCTTCCCAATACTTATTGTCTGTCTGATTGTAGCCATCCTAATGACTGTGAAGTGATATCTCATTGTAGTTTAGACTTGGCATTTCCTAATGATTCGTGATGTTGAGCATCTTTTCATGTGCTTATTGGCCATTTGTATATCTTCCCTGGAGAAATGTTTATTCAAGTCCATTGCTCATTTTTGAACTGGGCTGTTTTTTGTTGTTGTTAAGTTTTAGGAGTTCTGTATAATATTAATCCCTTATCAATTATATGATTTGCAAATATTTTCTCCCATTTTGTGGGTTACCTTTTTACTCTGTTGATACCATCTTTTGATGTATAAAGTTTTAAAATTTTCATGATGTTCAATTTGTCTATTTTTTCTTTGGTTACAACCTGTGCCTTTGGTGTCATATCCAAAAAAATCATTGCCAAGTCCAATGCTATTAAGCTTTTGCCCTGTGTTTTCTGAGCGTTCTTAAGTCTCTTAGATGTATTTATTTGTTTTGAGTTAATTTTTTTTATATATGGTGTTAGCTAAGGTCCAATTTCATCTTTTGCATGTTGATATCCCATTTTATCAGCACCATTTATTGAAAGAGCCCTTTTATTACTGAATGGTCTTGGCACCCTTGTGAAAAATTATTGGACCGTGTATGTATGAGAGTTTATTTCTGGGTTCTTTTATTCCATTATCTTATATGTCTGTCTTATGCAAGTACCACACTGTTTTCATTACTGTAGCCTTGTATTAAGTTTTAAAATCAGGGAGTGTGAATCCTCCAGCTTTATTCTTTTTCAAGATTATTTTGGCTATTTGGGGTCCCTTGTTGGGATTTTGATAGGTATTGCATTGAATTTGAAGGTTGCTTTGGGTAGTACTAACATTTTAACAATATTAATTCTTCTAATCCATGAACATGGAATGTGGTTCCATTTATTTATGTCGTCTTTAATTTCTTTCAGCCGTATTTTCTAATTTTCATTGTGTAAGTCTTTTGCCTCTTTGGTTAAGTTAATTCTTAGTTATTTTATTCCTTTTCAGTATGTACTGATTTTTGCCAGTTTTTTTCCCTAGGCATTTTCAGTTTCAAATACTGGTTTCATACACATGCATTGAACAAACACGTGAACCTGCTTTAGTAGTCATGATGGGCAGTGGGTTTTGTCATCTGGGTTTCACTGAGATTTTTCTTTCCTTAGATGGTTTCAATGTGATTGTTTCTTTACCAGATCTGACTAGGATTGATTTTTAATCATTTCTGTAGCAGGAGTTTATTATTACAATATTGTTGGGTTACTAAGGACACAAAAATTGAACACTACAAACTGGTAGTAAAAGCAAATAATGTAATAGTGAGTTCATTACTGTTCTGAATGCTTGCCATGGTAGATAGAATTAGCCAAGTAAGAATATTGTCCACATATTATATTACAAGGCCATACATTTTATTGGATAAATAAATTGCTTTCTGGCTAATGACCAGTGTATTGTGACTTGTGACTTTACTGTTCTCTCAGAAGACACCAAGATTCAGTTGCTGAATTCATTCCCTGTGATTTTTTCCCTTAGGGCAAGAGGATTATGACAGATTACGACCGCTGAGTTATCCACAAACAGATGTATTTTTAGTCTGTTTTTCAGTGGTCTCTCCGTCCTCATTTGAAAATGTGAAAGAAAAGGTAAGTTGGTAAGATATTCTTGCCCTAAAAAAAGTCATCACAGAATTTCTGTTGACCAATTGTAAATAGCTTGAGATGCTTGTGGAGTAACAAAGGTGTATTTTAAAATACCTTTTCTTTAGTGGGTGCCTGAGATAACTCACCACTGTCCAAAGACTCCTTTCTTGCTTGTCGGGACCCAAATTGATCTCAGAGATGACCCCTCTACTATTGAGAAACTTGCCAAGAACAAACAGAAGCCTATTACTCCAGAGACTGCTGAAAAGCTGGCCCGTGACCTGAAGGCTGTCAAGTATGTGGAGTGTTCTGCACTCACACAGGTAAGGATGGTGTGAAACCCCATGTTTATTTAGGGTTGAGAAATTTCTTAGAGCATTAGGATACAGGGATTATTTCTGATAGTGGTTAGCAGTGCTCCATGCTGCCTAGGAAGAATATGAAACAGCTTCATGTTCATTCTTTTATTAGAGACCTCTGTGTTTATTGGCGAACATTATTAGTCTCTAAAGCTCTTGTGCTGATGAGCTCCCATGTTCTTCTGAATGATTTGTAGTGGTTAGGCTTGTGTTTTTAATAATAATAACAAAATATATCTCTTGCCAGTTGTGACAATTGATGCTGTACTGTTGCTTCGCTGTTTCTGGGGTAACTCAACTGGGACAGGGAATTAGTCATAATAATTGAGACTTTTATGTCAAAGAAGGCTGCCTTGGCTGTTTCTGCCACAGTTCTCAAGCATGCTTTATATCGCATTATAGAGCATGTTAATATTTCCCTCTATTCCTATGTTTTTGGAGGTATTTCTTCCTCATGTGGACCTCTCTTTCCTCCTGGCCGTTTTGGAGTGATTTAATTGGCACTCTTGTCGTTTGATGGGAAACTCAGATTCTTAGGACAAGGAGCAATGTTAGGAGTGAGAATTATAAATGACACACATTGTTTAATCTTCTCTGTCTTCACAATATTGCCGATTCCCTCCTTTGAGTACTGTTGTGGGGGCATTTATCATGTAGTTTTTCAGGTAATTGTTCATTTTTATTTATTTTTTAAACACTGTCAGACTTTTAATTATATGTATGCTAAGGTAAATAAATGGCACATATAATTATTACATATGTACTAGTTATTTAGTATATAGAACCTAGTGCATAATTTAGTAACCTGCAATTTAGTGCTTGGTTGGATATTTAAAGATTAAATTTTATACTTAACTAGGATATTCCACAGGATAACTTCAAGGCCTAATATCAGATGATTTAAACACATTCTCCTAAATCTAGTTTTTCTTGGCAGTTTAGTGCTATCGTAAAAGCAGGTATTTAAAAGTTCAGAAGAATTTACACCTTCTCACACGTAGCACTGATGAGATTTCAGAAAAATACCTGGTGCTTCTTTCTGTGTTTTGATACTATCTTCAGAAGAGTGTCTAGGTGTGTGTGTGTGTGTGTATGTGTATGTGTGTACTAGGGGAGGCAGGGAGGGATGTGTGTGAAATATTTGTGTCCAAGTTAGATGCTAATTCTGTGTGTATCTGTTACATACCCCTTTTCTCTACATATGGGCTGCTCTGGGGGAAAGGAGACAAATAGGCCATGTGGCCCCACTTTTAGGTCACTTGCTGAAGCTTTAGACAATTAATATGCTTTTAATATAATATTTTTACAGTGTGAGCAGGTATATATATTAAATCATTTTGCAGAGACTAGGAAGTTTAAAAGGTCTTAGTAGGTACGTTTTTCACCAGATTTTAAAGTTTGGAGAAATCAGAAGAGGAGAAGATAGAAAATGGGGTCTGTGGTTGTATTTGGAAGCTAGAACTTTTAGGACTCCAGATTCTGTTTGTTGGTTTTTCTAAAACTAAAGTCTTAATATAAGCAGATAGTGGATCAAACAAAGATGAGTTTTGTTTCATAGGGAATTTGTTGATCTTTGTCCACATTAAGCAAGGAAAGAGTTCCTTCTTGTTAAGGGATACACTCTAGTTTCTAATGGTCCTCCTCCTCTTTTTTTCCTTATAAAACATATTTCTCTCTCCATACTCCTTCCTTTTATATTTGACTACCAGAGTTTGTTCTTAGATGTGTAGAAAGAATTATAGAGGAACTTTAACTTTTGTATAGCATTTCTACTTTGAAAATGATGTAGGAAAAAAAAAACCTTTTAACCTCTTTGCTTCTTTTAAGTACATATTACTGTTTCTCATTTATTTTGTATCTAATGGAATGTGTGGGTACCATTGTTCTGGGATGCCATGGTTGGGGGTAGGGTGGGGGCAGGAGCACCTGGGGTGGTCTGGGGCTGGCATTTATCATTGGAGCTGTGTTCTGGGACTTTTAGGATATTTTTACTTGAAATTAAACCGAGCTAAAGAACATGTGAAACTACCTTGGGTGGTAAATTTGTGGCTTCAGATTTAGGTGAGTTTAGGTGAGTCTATAGACCTGGGCCCAAGGTACCACTACTACTGAGTCACACTGTCACGTTGGAGTTTCTGGCTGAGGTGTAAGTGTATTTCTGTGTCTTAATCCCTGTAGATCTGAGAATATTCTTTGTTTTCACTCCATGCTTTATGCTCTGATATCCATGCACACATCTGAAAGCACTGGACTGCTTGCTAAAACTCATTCTAGGAACCCATTCTTTGTTTTCTTATGACTTGGGTGGTGGTTACTTGCTCTAGTAATATTGCTGAATAACTGAAGTGTATGCTGTTTCTAGAGTCCCTTCTTTAAACTCCTTGTAGTTGGTACTGTTGCACAATTAACAATCTTTTTAAATGTCTGACCCTTTTTCTGGGATGCTGATTTACTTGAAATTCTGATTAATCCTATCCAGATTATGTCATTGAACCTAGAAACATGTAGCATGCCTGTTAGTCTGCTATTTGTGTCCTTCAGTTATTCAGGGGCTGAATTCACATAAGCTTGAAATTATAATAAATTTATTTCCAAAATGCATATGCCATTCTTTTTTTTTTTTTTTTTGAGACAGAGTCTCACTCTCTTGCCTGGGCTAGAGTGCCGTGGCGTCAGCCTAGCTCACAGCAACCTCAAACTCCAGGGCTCAAGTGATCCTCCTGCCTCAGCCTCCCAGGTAGCTGGGACTACAGGCACGCGCCACCATGCCCGGCTAATTTTTTTTCTATTTTTAGTTGTTTGGCCAATTTCTTTCTATTTTTAGTAGAGACGGGGTCTCGCTCTTGCTCAGGCTGGTCTCGAACTCCTGAGCTCAAACGATCCGCCCGCCTCAGCCTCCCAGAGTGCTAGGATTACAGGCATGAGCCACCGTGCCCGGCCTGCCATTCTTATCAGTAGTAATATTGGGGGATTCTACAAGGCTTCTGTCTTGTGATTGTATATTCATTTTTCCTCTCCTGGCATCATTCACTTTTTTTTTTTCTTTGACAAGAGTCTCAGTCTGTTGCCCAGGTAGAGTGCAGTGGTGTCGTTATAGCTCACTGCAACCTCAAACTCCTGGGCTCAAGCGATCCTCCTGCCTCAGCCTCCTGAGTATCTGGGACTACAGATGTGTGCCACTGCACCCAGCTAATTTTTTCTATATTTAGTAGAGACAAGGTCTCACTCTTGATCAAGCTGGTCTTGAACTTCTGAGTGCAAGCAATCCTCCTGCCTGGGCCTCCCAGAGTGCTAGGGTTACAGGCATGAGCCATAGTGCCTGGCCAATTATGGCCCATTATTTTCATTAAAATGTTGTAATATTAGATTTCAATGTGTCATTATTTTAGAAGTGAACATACCGGATTTTCATAAAAATTGCTTTCTTGCACAGGTAACCTTTCCTGAGGTGAAATTTCTGTTCAGTGATCTATTCTCTTAATGTGTTTAAGATCTAGCATTTTGGCATTTTATTTTTCTTAAGGCACATTGCTTCTGTGAATTCAGCTCATTTAATCCGGACTGCTGTTGTATCTGCTAGTCTTTCTAATCCTCTAACCTGGCTGCTGTTCTCTCTCCTCCCCTCTGTCTTGTAGAGAGGTCTGAAGAATGTGTTTGATGAGGCTATCCTAGCTGCCCTCGAGCCTCCGGAAACTCAACCCAAAAGGAAGTGCTGTATATTCTAAACTGTTTTCTCCTTCCCTTCTTTGCTGCTGCTTCCTGTCCCACTACTGTAGAAAGATCGTTTAAAAACAAAGGAATAAAACCATCCTGTTCGAAAGCCTCTGCGTCTTTTTACTCACCACCTTAGAGCAACCTCTGTATTAGTTTTTGATCAAGAATGCAATATCTTATAGAATATTTTTTGTGATCAGTAGTCAAGTTGGACCTGTTTAACTTTCTGCTGCTTGAGTTGACTGATGCTCAGAGCTTTTTGGTTTGGATTAATATTGCAAAAGGGAACTTGGTCTGGCATTAAGAATGTCCCCTTGGAGAAAATAAGAAGAGTTTTAACATTTCTAGATCTTAGTTCTAGATGGAGAAAGTAATACAAACATCATTTTACTCTTACGATCAATTGTTAATTGTAATTGCATGATAAACTTTATGGAAAAGGGGTGACCCGCTAGTAGAGTGTAATGGGGAAGGGAGGATTCTTTTCTGGTTTTCCTTGTGCAGTGAAACTTTGTGTTGCTATTGCTTTGGCTGTTTGTGCTATAGTGGAGTATTTGTCAGTCTGGGGTGGGGAAGATATTGATGTATCTGCTACTGCTTTATGAGTTCATTTGTTACATTATCTTTTAAGAATAGCTTCCATTTTAACAGTTGACTTAAGGATTGTTAATGTTGAGATGTAAAGCTGCCACCTTTATATTTTCCTGCTTCTGATTTTATTGTTGTGAGGGAAACATACAATTGTGGTTACCTTCAAATTTTGAAATTAAAAATATACAATTGTTTGTATAAATGCCTGATGAAGCTTTTATTCTTGTTGCACTGACTGGCTCTAATTTTACTTATGTATCAGGTACTCACATTTTTGCTCCCTTGAATCCCCTCAGCTCTAATTGGGGTAAAGGGAGTTCAAAGTGACTATCTTTGCCGCTACCATAATCGTGCTCTCTCTCTTTGCCTGTGCCTTCCATAGAATAAGGATGCTACTGACCCATGCCCGTCCTCTCAGTCCTGTTTCATATCCAGCTGTTTCATTTGAATGCAGAGCTGCTTCCCTTCTTTTTATGTAAAATGTTTCAGCAGCACATTACAAAACTCATATTGAATGAGCAAATGACACATGTGCTTGTTTGCTTCTTGTGACATACATTGGTCTGCACAAAGCCTTCTAAAAGGACCACTGTCTCACTCATGAATATCTGCTGCTCTGCTCCTGAATTGCTGAATCCTTCCAGTGCCCTGGACAAAACTTGGTGAAATGAGATTATTGTGTTGAGATTCAGGGATGTTTTTAATGTTTCTTTCTTTGCCACCTCTTGGGGGTTTGAATGTTTTAAATTTGAACTCCAACTTTATTATACTGAAAATCAGACTGCCCGTTTTTTCTTTCTACCCCTTTTCAGAAAGGCCTAAAGAATGTATTTGACGAAGCAATATTGGCTGCCTTGGAGCCTCCAGAACCGAAGAAGAGCCGCAGGTGTGTGCTGCTATGAACATCTCTCCAGAGCCCTTTCTGCACAGCTGGTGTCGGCATCATACTAAAAGCAATGTTTTAAATCAAACTAAAGATTAAAAATTAAAATTCGTTTTTGCAATAATGACAAATGCCCTGCACCTACCCACATGCACTCGTGTGAGACGAGGCCCATAGGTATGGCCCCCCTTTCCCCTCCCAATACTAGTTAATTTTGAGTAATTGTGTATTGTCAGAAAAGTGATCAGTACTAGTTATTGTTTTGTTGTTTCAAAAAAAAAAAAAACAAAAAACTTTTTTTTTTTAAAGCAAGGCATGCTTGTGATGACTCTGTAACAGACTAATTCGAATTGTTGAAGCTGCTCCCTGGTTCCACTCTGGAGAGTAATCTGGGACATCTTAGTGTTTTGTTTTGTTTTGTTTTTTTTTTTCCTCTGTTTTTGGGGGGAGTGTGTGTGGGATTTGTTTTTAGTCTTGTTTTTTAAATTCATTAACCAGTGGACAGCCCTTAGGGGAGGAGGATGGATTGATTCCACATTCCACTT
Organism: Propithecus coquereli; assembly: GCF_000956105.1. Classification (NCBI taxonomy): domain Eukaryota; kingdom Metazoa; phylum Chordata; class Mammalia; order Primates; family Indriidae; genus Propithecus; species Propithecus coquereli. The sequence continues at coordinate 592,346 of NW_012149075.1, forward strand.
CCTAGCTCTAGTTTAGAAAACATGTTCCCCATCTGGTGCTCTTAGAAAGGAGTATAGTAAATGCCTCATTTAATAACATACTCCTTTTTGAAAGTTGCCTTTTCTCTCCACCCTTGAGTAGATCCAGTATTTGATGAAACTCATGAAAGTGGGTGGAACCTGTCTTGCCCCTCCTCTTTTCTAGGATGTACTATATATGTGACTGTGACTTTCAAGGAAATTTGTTTGCCATTTGCTGATTTTTTTGGAAGTTAATTTCTAACTTCTTTCACTGATAAATGAAGAAAAGTATTGCACCTTTGAAATACACCAAATGGATTGAGTTCTTAATTAAAAAAATTTTTTTCCCTGTCAGTCATTGTCTTATATGCCTAGCATAGATTTACAACTTGATAGTATATGACATGGTGTTCCTAGAACGCAGCTGAAGACCTGTTATGTAGAGGAGATATGAGAGGTGGTGCTAGAAGACAGACGTCTATGGAATGATTCACATCCTCTCACGTCGTGAGGGTGGAAGCCTGCTTCATGAAGAAGCTGGGGGTGGGGTGGGGGTGGGGAGAACACTTAACAACATGGGGACCAGTCAGGGGACTCCCCTTATTTCTGTTTTGCATATGAGGAACCCTAGAGCAGCCAGATGAGGCTCCTCTAGTTTAGTAAAATCATGGAAAGAGTCTTATGAAGACTCTTCATAAGTGTTAATAGGGATTTTATCAGCTTATTTTGGTTGCAGTTTCCAATTTTTAAAAATGTTTAGGTAATCTTTTCCACCTTCCCAAAGTCCTAATTCTTGTAGATTCATTAGTGTTGAACCAATGCTTTCTCATGTCTCAATTCTTTGTATATGCATTCTTTTCAGATGTATTAAACAAACAAAAACCCTTCACGAGCCAGCCTGAGGGTTGTTATTTTCCCTCCGCCTCTTACTTTTCATTTAGGAGTATTTAGGAGTGGGAACCTGACTTTTGATGGCACCAATTTCTAATGCATTTTGGGATAACATTTTTAAAGCTTTATTATTTTTATTTTATTTCTTTTCTGGCATTCAGTTTGAAATAATGTTTTTTCCTCCATAAGTTCAGATTTGTGCCTTTTCTCCTAAGTTTGGCAGACAGCAGAAACTTCCCTTAAATACCAAGTAGGTCCATAACAATTCTTAAGGAAGAATTGTGTGGGAACCTTAATGCTTACGTTGGAAGGAAATGTCGGCACACCTCTAATCCATAGATTAGTTGGAAAGCAGTCAGTTTCCCCCCAAGTTGTTTGCATCAGTGGTTCTCAAACTTCGCTTCTTAAGTGCAGCTTGAGTAGCAAGATTTTTAAGTTTTCTAGGTATTTCTGAAATGTATCCAGGTTTGAAAACCGTTGCTCCTGGGTTGTTATCTCAGACTAGTTCAGTCAGAATACAGATTCTGTGCTGTGAATTGGAATATGTAGGATACATTTTCTTTAGGTGCCAAGAATGATTTATTTACCTTAAGGGCATCATACAGATCTTTATGAGAATCTTAGAAACTAAGAACCTTTAGTCCAGTTAAGGTTGATACGGCGTAGCCTCATTTTGATAGTTGTTTACATGGAGTCGTGTTTGGTGTGATTCCATACTGTGCTAGAATTAAGTTGGATGGTTTGGGAAGGGGTTAGGAAGAGGCAGATAGAAGTTCTACCAATTCTGACCAATAAATGTATTTTATTTATTCCTTGTTGGCCATACTAGGGGGAGAGACCTGGATCATTTTGTGATGCCCCGGAAAGTAGATATGTGTATCCCTACTTCTTAGTTCTGTCAGTGGCATATAGGTCCTTGATTATTGCTGTATCCCTGTCCTAGAGCAGTGCTTGACACATGATGTGGTTCTAGAAATAGTCATTGGATGGGTACATTATTTTAAGAATGAATAAGTGAAATAAAGCAGGTCACATGGTTGTGTTGATGAATTAGCCACACATCAGAAGAATAAAGATGACAAAGAGATTGGTTGAAGCTAACTTTATTTAAATATTTCAGTTTGACTTCTGCGTATCAGAAGAACATGAGTAGCAAATGGATGCAGCCAGTGTTGTTTCTGTTTAAATACTGTTTTCTAGTTGACTTAACAAACTTGTTTTAGTCATGGCTTAGTAGGTGAATGATACTGCCCAGGTAGTGCGATTTAGAGTTAGAAAAGAGTTATTCAAAACAGTTCTTAGCAGACTTAGCTTGTGTCAAAATTTACAATGTTTAGTCTAATACAACATTAATACATCACTGGCACTCTAAAATATGTTTTACTGAGGATCTTTGTAAATAGGTTCTATAGTTTGTTAAAGCCGCATCCTTCAAGCTGCACTTTATGCCAGTAGGGGAGTGTATTCTAAGGGGGAAGAAACGATTGTGGTTTGAAAGAACAATTGCAGTATTTCCTTTGTTCTTAGTTGTATTTTTCTCACATTTTCTTATTACAATCAGAATACCTTTTAAAATTTGAGCACATTTAATGTAGAAGTACTAATTTTTTTGTTTTGAAAATTCGTCATTAAACCAATCATGTCTTATAAGTGTTACCTTTGTAGACTGGATAAGATAGTGGTATTTAGGTTTGGACTGTTTTCCTTTTTTTTCCTCCTTCCATTTTGAGGTTATTAGTGGTTATTCTGGGGCTGGGTGCTAAGAAGCTCAAAATATAAGGGCTCTGCTCAAAAAGAATTGAAACTTAGTTCATCCTGGGTACAAATGTAGAAATTTTGTTATGTAACAGTATGGGGAAGGGACAGCATTTCACCAAGAAGTGTAGCAAGTTCTTGTCTTTAAAGAAGGGCTGAACTCTTTATGATCATATGAGGGAAGTAGCTTTAAGTCACACTCATATTTTAGCTTTCTTTGTTCTCTGTAAGTCTTACCCTGTATTCACCCACCTTCAGAGCATGGTGATTTAATTACATAGACCAAGAGAACACCTCACCAATCATGTTATTTTTTTTCCCAGGGCTGTTTGAATACTTTAAAGTACTACTTTGAGTCTTTTTTCCAAAGTGCCTCTGCCTTTTTTTTTTTTTTTTTAAGCCTCATTTTATTAGATATTGCCACAATAATGTTTTGTTAGAAACCATGCCAATAGTAGCTTACTACAATAAGCATTTAGTTTTCTCACTCACCGGACAATTGGGCTTGTCGCCAGGCTTCACATTGGGCCCACGTGGGCTCATTCTGGTGCCTAGCTTCAGAGGGCTGTGACTACCTGAGAGTGGACTTCTTATGGGTTGAGGGGGAGGGGGCAGGCAAAGAGGGACAAGGTAAAACATTTAATAATTTCTCATGTGCCATTGCCCAGAGGATGCCATGTAGTCGAGCCCAAAGTCAGTGCTACCCATTCATTCTTACAGTCATTTCGTAAATTCAACATTTTTTTAAAATGTTGCACTTAAGGCACCAGGGATATGGCAGAGAATAAAACAGATGCCTCTGACCTCTAGTTGGAATTTTCTTCCCCTTACAATTTTGATAGCTTCCTCTTCTTGAATAACCAGGTGATCTCATCTCACTTTGAATTTCTCTCAAGAGAGTAAAGTAAAACTCTTGCATGTGTGTGTGCATATTCATGACACCCATTTGTCATTACTTTATAAAGCATCTGTTCCACACTGGGCACTGGAGACATTGGAGAATGACAGTGTCAAGCAGTGCAGATGTAAGCAGGCAGAGATAAGGACTTCCATCTAAGGTACCCCCAGGTGCTCTGTGTGCTGCTGTGTGGATGGTCAGCTGGAGCCCCTGATGGGTATCTGGCCACTGCCAGCCCGCATGGAGCCTTTATGCGAATTAGAAAAGGCTTTTCCAAAGACACATTATGAATGTGTTGTAATAATGTACTGATATTTTTTTTTCCTCTAAGGACCAAGCCATTTGGCTGCTATCTGTTAGGATTGTCATAGTAAATATACAAATCTACTTTGTGAGGCCAATAATACTGTCTTAGACGTGGCGCCCCTGTGTAATGCACAGCTTGCAGTTTATATGCAGTGTTGTGTTCAGGTGATTGTCACTCTGTTGTACTTATATAGTGGGAATTAAAATAGGCTAAAATAGAGAACTAGGTGGAGGAACAATTTTGTAGTTCTTTTTCATTCATATGCTACAATCACAGAATTGAGAATAGCTAGTTTAATCCCTTCATTTTGCACATTGTGAGGAAATTTAGATGACTTGCCTGTCATTGCACAGCTGTATAGTAGCAGAGCTGGGCTTGGGATCCGCATTCCCGGCTGCTTTTGTAGTGTTGACACTGCTGTGTCTTACTGGGTCCAATTTTCTACCTTCTGTCTGCATCCTTAAGTCTTCCTCTCAAAGGTGAGTACTACCTTCCTGCTCCGTGTAATTTCTCCTAGAGTCTTTCCATGCTTCTTATTTTGCTGCCTTTGGTAACTTGTGCATTAGAACTAGCTTGTGACAGAACCATTAAACTTCTGTGAAGTTAGATACTTGCCTATTAGAGGCATATCCAGTGACTATTAAAGCTTTATGTTGTAGCAAAATGTGAAATACATTTAATAAAGGAGTACAATGGCCGGTTTTCAAGTGCTTTATTGATTAGTGGGGTCAAGATGGAAGGAAAGCCCTGAATTTAATTCAATGTTATAGTTACATCGGTGATTTCCTCCATAGCAAATAAATGCTCAATGGACTTTGGGTTCATTGTTGCATTCTTTTTCTGAAGTAGAAGTGACAATTTTTCAAGTCAAAGGTAAACACAGCATTTTCTGAACCCTGTTATAATGGAAGGCAGTACAGGATCACAACCAGCTGCTTTTTGCTCCGAGGCATACTACAGAGTTGTGTTTTTCTCAGTGTGAACTGCGGACTTTGTGTCTCAATCACCAAATTGGACCCTGTAGGACTCACTCAATCTGAATCTCTGGAGTGGAGACTTGGGGGCCTTCATTTTAAACAAGCATCCTTTATCGTGATGAAGTTTGCAGTGCTGCTCCTAACAATGTGCCTTTGGCTCATAGCTTCCACTTTCTTGGTCTGTTTATCTGTAAAATAATTGTGTACTTATTTATTTACTTTTTTAAAAGCCAGAAGCAGAGTTTATTGAGCAAGAGCAAGGTATGTTTGCCACAGACAGCGAGTGGGCCCCCGTTGCTGCAGAAGGCTGGTGTACTTAGTTATTGAGGTCTCAAATGTAGTTCAAGTTCTTGGTTAGTTAACAATTACATGGGAAGATAAAAAAAAATTCCCCTGAGATTCTGAATCTTTAGGTATGGTGTGGGACCTAGGAATCAATCTAGTTTCTGAAAGCTTCCCAGATAGAACTTTGATTAGCTATGTTTGGGGACCAGTGTACACCTCGGTGACAGAACCCTTAAACTTTCTGAAAAGTTTAAGGGTACTGGCAGTGTGAATATCACCTGGGGAGCTTATTTTTTAAAAAGGAAAACAATGCAGGATCATTGTAGTCAAACTCGGATATAGGATTTGGGCATCAATTAAATTTTTATAAAAATTGTTTTTAGGGACATCCTGCTTTAAAGCCCAGCAGATTATGTTGATGTTCCACCAGGTTTGAGAACCATGACATTAGGTGATCTCTTAAGATTTCCATTATATCTGACATGAATTTTAGAGTAGTTCAGGACCACAGGTCTTTACAGCTTTATCTTTGGAAGAATAAGGTTTTCCAAACTTGTAGTTCCAAACCAGCATTCAGTTCTTGACTGTTAATCAGAAAGAAGGTTTACAAAGTTGATAGTCATAATCCTATTGGCAAATTGGCACTGAGGTAGTTTAGGTAGACCCCTAAGTAGTTAAATTACTTAGGCAGCAATTTGAGAAAGGGCAGCTATTTGAATTGCAGAGATCTGCTAAGGTTTTCCAAGTCAAAGTTAGAATGTAGAAGAAAGCTGTATTTCCCTAATAACTTGAAGACAGGCATACCGTACAAGTTTCACTGGAGGTGGATATCCTTTCCACTCTTCTCAGGAATATTTTAGTTCATCTGCAGAGGGTACACAAGATAAAATTCCAAGTAATGTAAGTTAGTACTAGAAATGAATATGAAATTGAAGTTATTCCAGCAGACTAAATTGGACTTCTATGGAAATGAAGTCTCTTGCTAACTTAAAAACAAGGTCTACATCGTTTCTTTGTTACAGATTGCCCCTCCTTCCCGGTTATTTGTCAGACCTTTGGGCGTGACATTGGGCCAGTGTTAATGTGGCTTTGTTTCCCTCTGTCCTGTCAGTGGATGTGTAGTTTCAGGAGGATTGATTTTTAAGTCTGAATGATTAAACAGGTAGCTGCTTCCTTTGTTTATTAGCCTGGTACGATGGATTAATATTTGATTGGATGGGGTCTTAGTTTTCTTATGTCTTGATTTGTGGTTTAGCTGTAAATTGATGCAAAGTGACATGGCCTGTTGTCTCAGAGACAGAAACTGGAAAGAGGGCGCCTATGTGAGTTTATAAATACTTAGTGTTCTTGAGCCTTGTGTGGAAAGAAATTCCCTCTTAACTCTCTGATCATGGGCTATTGGAGCTTAGCCTTTTGAAGGTGGAAAAGCTTGTACCAGTCCCATGCTATCTATTTCTTCTTCTTTTAAACAATTTGTAGAGCTAATTTTAACTTTGGCCCCTATATGCTCCTTTTCCCAATGAGCTTGCCCATGAGCGTCTTGGATTGTTGAGATGAGCTCTGCTTAGTGATGAATTTAAGTTAAAACTTTGATGGTTGAATCCAGGGTGTACGCTATCTAAATTCTGGATAACATTTCCTTACACAGTTCTGATGGATGGCAGAAAGTAATAGAGGCTGAGTACCTTGGTGGACTGGGGAGACTTCTGAATTATTCCAGAGAGACTGTTAAGAGTCAATCTGAGAATTCAACCAATCAAATGTAAAATCCAAGATATTTTCTACTATGGAGAAATAACCGCCCAGACTCTGTCTTTACTAGCTGTGTAATCTTCGAAAAGTCTACGAATGTTCCTAAGCTCCATTTGCTTCATTAGTATATTAGAAATAATAGTAACATCTGTTAATGTCTCAGGGGTGAGTGTGAGAATTAAATGAGATCATATATGAAGAAGTTTATTTTATAAACAAAAGTGCTATGCAAATACTAGCAATTACCAGATTTGCATTATAGTAGGAAGAATTTAGGTTGTATGTGAAGAAGTATTTACTGATACTGTGATATACTACTGGATGTATATAAGAGATTTTGTATTTTGTAGGAGTACAGATTCAGTATTTTCTAGAACATGGATGTACAGCTCAAGGTAGTTTAGAGCTTTCTTTAAGAAAAACCTAAGACCCAGAAATGGAGTTTCACCCAAGCTCTTTAATTTCATAGAAGGACTTCATGTGCACAGTGTATTGTTTCTAAAGAGCTGTAGAGGATTCACCTTTGAAATTGTTTTTGTCTTTTTGGGAACCGTGTGAGTCAGAGAAACAAGAAACCTCTGAAGAGCAGGTCAGCTGTGTCCTGGGATTACCAGGACTGGTTATCTTAGGTTGGCCAAACATCTGAAGCTAGTGTGAGGATCTTGTAGGTCTAAGCTGATTTACAAACGTCAGGGATAAGAAATGTTTAGAAGGCAATATGTTAAGAACTACGAATCTCCCAAATGCTCTCATTTTGTATAAAGTCAGTTTTATAGATGTTTATTTAGTACTGAGGCGCCCTCTGTTATATAGCACCATGGGTGAGGATGGTTCTAGTAAGAATGAAAGAAAGGTCTGAGTAACTGAATATAGCAGGAGGAATAGCCGTCATTTAGTTGTGTGTGTGTGTATTCGCAGGGATAGAGGAAAGAAAAAAAAAGAAATCAGGAAAGGCTTCTTGAAAAAGGTGACATTTTAGTTGTATCTTCAAAGGTGGGTCTGATTTGGACATGCAGAGAGACATGGGAGTAGGGGTGTGTCAGGTGGGTGAGCATGGATTTCTGGGTGGAAGGGATGTGAATAAAGATTGGGAGAGCCCTGGCATATGTGGGGAGTAGCCAGGAACCTCACTTCACCACAGCACAGGGACAGGTGCAGTGGGAAGAAAACTGGCTCTCGAGGCCTCCACAAACAAATGAGTGTGTTGAATAGGGAACATTAATCACACTCCAGCAGGGCGCTGCCCTAATTACTGAGGATAAAGAGAAATGGAACATATTCTTCAGTGAAATAATAGCTGTGTGTTAGCAATACTGAGCACTTACTGTGTGCTTTGCACTGTGCTGAGTACACAACGTTATCACACTTAGTACACAAAACAGCTCTGTGTGGTTGATGCCGCAGGTATCTTCATTCCATAAAGACACTGTAATTGCTTAGTATCTGCAGCCAGAGTTGAAACTGTCTGATTCTGGATCCTGTGTGCTTAGCCATTACTTATCTTTGTGTTGAAATAAAAGGTATGGGACTACAACGCTGAAAATTGTAGCTCACACATCGTATAGTACACAGGGCAAGCGAAATGGTTATAAAAGGCTTTATCTACAAGGGTAGGTTCATTGGGCAGGAGCTTTTTGGGGAAGGTGTCTTTAGTTGTAGCATGAGAGTGATACCCTTTTTCCTGTGTGGAGCTTTAGAGGATCTTGAGGTGTCTTTGCCTGCTGTATCATTTGGTCTTAAAACAGGCAAAGATACTCAGCGTTCTAAGCCCTGTGTGAATTAACTCAGTCCTCACAGCAACTCCCATTTTTCACATGCAGAAACTGAGGCATGTTATGGTAAGTAACTTATCCAAGGTTTCAGAGCTAGTGAGGGGACTGTCTGCCCCTAGAGTCTGCTCAACTGCCCTTTTTTTCATTCTAGCAGCCCTGTGAGTCGGGCAGGGCAGGGTTGGTTTGGTGAGAAAGCCGGACCTTAGTGAGTACCCAAGGCCTGGGGGAGCTAGGAGCCAGCTCTGCAGCCTGGTTCCCTTCTCATTCATTAACTTCCCCCATATATAGGGAGATGACTGGGACTTGAGCTACATCTCAATAGCAAGGGGTTCTCATGAAGTTTGAGTTTAGGTAATAGACTCATAAACTTCAAATCATGTTTGTATCAGTGATTGATTACACTCAACCCTCCATGCAACCCTGTAAGAGAGGCAGGAATAGATAGTGTCATTTGTCAGATGGCAAAACTGAGGCTAAACAACTTGGCATTGTGGTGTTGTGCAAAGTGCATGAATGGACTTTGGATTTGAGTTTGGCTCTGCCATTAACTTGATTTCCCACTTTAGGAAGTAAACATTTTGAGCCTTGCATTCTCTTTTGGGAAATGGAAATAGCTGTACGTTGCCTGAGTTGTGAGGATTACATGAATTGCTGTATGTAAAGCACTTAGCACAGTTCCTGGCAAGTAGTAGTTACTCAGCTGTAAACGGGATGGGTGGTAGCTGTCATTGTTGGCTCATGTCAAACCAGGACCATGAACCCTATTGACTTTTGAGTCTTAGGCTATTACATGAGTGGGAGACCCGTAGCCCCATTGCTAGCAGTAGGATAAGGTTTTCAGGGAGCTTGAGAGTATATCATATTCTCCCTTACACCTCATCTTTCACCGACTCTGATAAGGCTGCAAATATGTCTAGACCTCCAGACCTACCGTGGAGCCTCAGTGCTAGCTTCTTGGGCCTCCTTTGTAAAGCTTTATAAGGTTTGCACTGGTCTGATGGGAGAGACATTTTTTCTTGATTCTGAAGCTCTTACTGCTGAAAAAACTGCCCCTGCTTCTCCGTAACTTGAGGACTTTACAAGTGCATTGGCATTAGAGGTGTTAGGGAGTTCGGTACATCCCCTGGCAGCTTGCGAAGGGTGGGCAGGCATTTGCGAATTCTTCACTGGTTTCATGTGAGAATGACTTCACTGCAGGATGCCGAGTTTGTGGTTATCTCCTTTGCCGCTATAAAACTCCCTTGTCTTGATTGCCAGTTGATTCCAAGACCAGGCTTTCCTAGCTCCCTAGGGACTGTGAACCCTGGTAGATATAGTGTGACTAATAAAGTCCTGTTTTTACTTTTAGCTTGCATTGTGGTATTTGATGATGTTTTCTCTTCATTTCTCCCATGGTATTAATAATACTACTGGAAAAAGCTCTGGGTGAACCTGGGTGTTGGAGACCCAGGTTCTAGTTGGGGCTCCAAAGTTTCCCTGGGCATGTTGCTTTTTGGGCGCCAGTTTCCCCAAGTATGAATAAAATGGTTTTCTATTCCTTTTTGGTTTGTGTCTTTTTAGCAGTAGACCTCTTTTTTCTAAACATAATCTTATATAGAGCCTTATTTTTTTAGAGATGGGGGTCTCACTATGTTGCCCAGGCTGGTCTTGAACTTGTGGCCTCAAGGAATCCTTCTGTCTTGGCCTCCCAGAGTGCTGGGATTATAGACATGAGCCGAGGCACCTGGTCCTTTAGGAATTTTTAAAAACTAGGATAACAAATCCCTGTTCAGTCTTGTAGAAAAGAGCGCACAGCTGGAGAGCAAGGGTCTGGTGGAGAATGGCACCAGTGATGCAGCTAAAAATTTAGCAAGTGCCTGGTCTGACCCCAACGGTGTATCTCTACTCTCTGGTTATATATCTTTTCAGCCTCATTTAAGTGTTGGTTTTTTAAACAAATCAATGTTAGCAACCACAGGTTTTAGGGGAATGGGTCTTGTATACCTAGAAGAAATGTGAGATCATCTTCAGTCCCTCATTTTACACAGGGAAAAGGGATACTTGCTCAACAGTCACGTAATGCACGCTTAGTGGCAGGACCAACTGGTATGGTATATACAACCCAGGACTTTGTCCCCGTTACACAACAGAAGGTACTCACTTTTTAAAAAGATGGGATAAACAGTTCTTGCTAGTGAAGAGTAGGAGAACTTAGTACTTAGTAAATTATAGGAAAACAGGAACTCTGCAGACATAGAGAAGTCCCCCCTTCCCCAAGGTTATTGGCCACTAGCTTCTACCTAAGTGCTTGGAAGACTGAAAGTGAGGGGAGAAACCCATGAGGTGGTACTGTTGGAGGACTTCTCCGAGAATAGAGTTCTTGAGCCAGGGTCAGAGGAGAGAATGTGTTCCTGATGTCTGGCACAGTGGACCAGGCTTTTTGAATATTATCCCCAAATGATGCATGATATTTTCACAACAGCTTGTTTGTAACCATTTTACAGCAAATTTAGGCTCAGAGTAGCTAAGTAACTTGCTCAAGATGAAGCTTCTAAATAGTGAAACTGTACTTCAGCTCCAGATCCATCTGATTCTAACACAGGTTTGCCACAATACATGCTGTCCCCCAAAATATGGATGAACGTTCTCTTAAGGGTTGAACTCAAATTGCATCCACACTTTAGGAGGACATCTGTAAAAAGAGGGAGCTGGAAGTGGGGTGCATTGGCCCTGTTTATCTTTGCTGGAGTCATTGGGTATGTAGATACAGCTTGAGTGTTCCTATTCTGAAAATCCAAAATCTGAAGTGCTCTGAAAGTCAAACTTTTTGAGTGTCAACATGACGCTCAAAGGAAATGCTCATTGGAACATCTTGGATTAGGAATGCTCAAGTGGTATGTATTCTACAAATATTCTAAAATCCAAAAAAAAAAATCAACCACTGAAATCTGAAACACTTTTGGTTCCTAGCATTTTGGATAAGGGATACTCAAGCTGTATCTGAGGTTTGGGTTCTTTAAGGTAGGAAGAGAGGCATGTACCTCTATGAAGGCAGAGGGTGCTCAGGGTTTGGAGGGAGGCCATGGAGCAAAGTTAATCAGGTGGCCCTTGAGACTGATCTTACCAGTTTGAGTTGGTTCAGGCCAAGCTGTGAGTGCTGGGAGTGACAATGACGGACAAATCTCTCAACTTTTAAAAAGACAATTGGAAGGGTTTCTAGAGGTTATGTAGACCAACCCTCTCGCTTTTGGTGAGGTGGGCGGGTATAACATCTTTATTGAGATAGAATTCATGTACCACACAATTCACTTATTTAATGTGTACAGATTAGTGGTTTTTAGTTTATTCACAGAGTTGTCCAACTATCACCACGATAAATTTTAGAATATTTTCTTTCCCTCAGAAAGAAACTCCATACCCTTTAGCTGTCAGCCCCTACCTCATCACCCCAGCCCTAACCACTGATCTACTTATTGTCCCTGTAGATTTGCCTATTCTGGACATTTCATATAAATGGAATCATATATGTAATCTTTTGTAACTGGCTTGTTTCACTATATGTATAGTGAAATATATTCACTAGTATGTATTTTCAGGGTTCAATCATATCGTAATATGACATTGCATCATTCCTTTTTATGACTAAATTGTATTCCATTCCAGTTGATGCTTATTCATCAGTTGATGGACACTAGAGTTGTTTCCACCTTTTGGCTGTTATGGAGGATGCTCTAGTGAACATTTGTGATTGCACATTTGTGTGGCTTTTCAATTTTCAGATGGAGAAATGGGGTGTGGAGATTTACCCAATTCCCAGTGCTGTGGCCATTGTTTTGTGGGGCTGGAGGAGGCTGTGATGACATCTACTTGACCAGGATGGTAACTAGCTAGGAGGAGCTTGGAGCTTGTAGGGATTTCTGTAGGAATTGAAATTATCTTTAGTTTTGCAGCCTTGTGTTCCTCCAGGAGTGATACAATGACATGAGAATGGACGTTGGTATCACATTTTCTATTGACCCTCTGCAACCTGGGACTTAAGACTTCTGTAAGCCTTGGTTTTCCCATTTGAAAAATGGAGTTAATACCTACATTGCAGTGTTGTGGAGAGTAGCAGTGATGTAGGTAAAGCACCCAGCAGTATGCCTGGCTGCCTACGTGCTGCTGTTATTTAGGATGGTCTTAGAGAGACCAAGGAAAATGACCATAGCATAGACCTGTAATGATCCAGAGCAGCCACTAGATGGCAGAGAAACAGCAAGAAAAGTCTAGCCGGTTGTGCACCTGGGTCTTAGCAAGGTTTCTTAAATTTCTGTCTTTTTCATTGCCTCTGAGGGGAGAGTACAGGTTCCCAAATTGCTGAGAAAAGAATTCACTGCCTACAGAATCTCATCGTCCTGTACCTGCATCCTGTACTTTTCATTTCTGAGACCTGCTGGTACCTTCCAAAGCCACGGATCTTCCCATTTCCTAAATAATTGCTGCCAATTTCCTAGAACCCAGTCTGCTTGGTTCTCATGAAATTGCCTTTCAGTTAACCTTCAGCCAAGCATCAGTCTTCATTTTCCTTGTTTTTTTTTTTGTTGTTGTTGCTTGTTTTTTTGATTGGGTCATGAATCAAATCTCCTTGGTGTAGACTCTGTCTTTGGGGAGCTTGCAGACCAAGCCATCCTCTGTTATAGACGCATATGTTCCGTCCCTACAAGCAGCATCAAATTTGGGTTGTCATGGAATAGTGAAAAGTCTGTGTGTGGGATGGGGCTTGGAGGAAATTGGTTGATTTCAGGGCTGTAGAGAAGTTTGGGTTGGTTGGAATGTTGCAGTCAGAGACTTCTTAGGGGCCTACATTGGGACTGCTATACCAGATGACCTCCCCATTCTTACAGACTACTGAGCCTAGGTGGCCAGAACGGGTAAGTAAGGGGAACGTTCACCTTTTCCGTGGGCCGTTCAGGAACATTTCCCACCACCTGTTTTCTCTCAGTTCCCGTTTGCTCTCTAACAGGGCAGTTGTGTACCTGATAGAGTTGAGGCTCCCCAGTTTGTAAAGGCCAGTGGACAGAGGATGGGAAAAGCAGGTGAGTTAGGGGCAGATTGGTAGGGTCCTGGGGCTGGAAGTAGCCTTGAAAGATCATGTCCAGCAATGTATGTCTGAGTTAGGGAGAAGCCAAACCTCTAGTGCTGAGGCACTGCAGCCAGGCTGCGGGGGCCCTGCGCAGGCCTGAAGCCTAAACAGACAGAACTGAATGGCCAAAGTCTGTTCCTGGGCCTCATTAGCTCTGGCCCTTCAGTTGGGAACTTGTTGGCTCTGGTCTCTCACTGTCTGATTTTCTTAATGTCTTTGTTGTTTTTTTCTTAACCTGTGTTTGAGCCTCTTCTTGTATCTAGCATGGTGTTGAGCACATAGTGGGTTCAGATGTTTGAACAGAAGAAAGGCAGGGAGAAGGGGGGGAGTCAAGAATACAACAGAAACCAACAGGGAAAAAGCATGCATGGGTCACTATACCCTCTATTTATAAAGCTGCTGATAAAACGCTTTTGTGTTCATCTTCCTGAAAGCCTGTGAGGCAAATAGAACAGGTGTTTATTTTACAAATGGGAAAACTGGCTTAGAGTTGGGCTTCTACAAGATTTCACAGATTAAACCAGATTCTCTTGGCTCTGAGGCCAGTGCTCCCTCTATTTGAGCACCTTACTTTCGTGCGAGTGATGCCCTTTTTCCCTTTTCTGTGGTTAGGAAGGCCAGCACTGGCCTGTGCCCAATTCACAAAGTGGGTAAGGTTCACCCTTGGCACCTCTCATGTCCCTGTTCTCCCTCCATGAAGCCACACACCCTGTTGCTGTCACTTGGTCAGATTGAGGTAGAAGTGACTTACAGAGACCAGGCTGGCAGCTGCTGCTTTGGATTCTAGATTAAGGAATCTGGATTTTACCTCCCTCATAGGAATTTTTCCCTCCCCCGCCCCTCCCCCGAGGTGAGGGTTGAGAACCTAGAAATTAGGAAAGAAGGAACATTTTTCTTTAGGAAAAAAAAAGGTGGTTTTAAAGTTACCGCAGAAGTTACAGGCTTTGGAGTAAAAACAGATCTAGGTTTCAAACCCATTTGTGCCATCTAATCTTTGGACAAATTCATTAACCTCTCTCAGCTTTAGTTTCTTCATCCTTAAAATTAAATAGTTCTTATGTTGTAGGGCTGGTGAAAATTAGAGAAGTGTGCACAGAGAATGGCATGTAGCGAGTGTTCATTACATCCTAGTTACTCACATTCTCTTCTGTGTGCTGCCAAGGGGTGGACCATTGATTACCTTCTGCTGTGGGGAGTTGAGAGCAGGAATCCCGGGTCTAGGCCTGGTTCTTGGGAAGCTCACCCCAGGGGCTATAGAATCTGACGCATTCGTACTTTCCCAGGAGAAGGGGGAGGATGTCTTTAAACTTCTTGCTGGCTGCTGGGCCCTGGGACAAAGGGGAGACAAGCCCCAGGGCTGAGACAATCATGTCTTTATTATCTCAGATGTCTCAGGGCTGTCCCCCGCCTGGAGATATATGGCCGGGAAGGCTAGCTCCATGGCCTCGGCGCAATTCCAGGTCCTAGGAATGTCTGGCTGTTTTATAGCAAACAGGATCACGCACAACAGCCCAGCATCCAGGCTTCTCCACCCCAGCAAGCTCATGCTCCCCGCCAGCTTGTAAAACAGTGGGACCTACAGCAGTGCGACACAGGCCCCACGGCCCTTGGGGACCCAGCAGCCTGGCACAGGACAGCAATCCTGGGTATTGTCGAACCCATCCAAGGCTCTGGGCACCAGGCCAGCATGCAGGCCTGGCTGTACCCAGGGACCACCTTTAAGACCAGGCCCCGCCTGGTTCAGTTCTCACTTGCAGGCTCTGGGCTGCCCTGATTCTAGCCTATTTCTCTCCCTTTTGACCTCTCTGGGGAGCAGCTGCAGGGAGCCATTGAGAAGGCTTGTTTACAGATGCACTTGGCACGGGATGGGGAGACCAGCAGCGATGAGTCCTGAGTTCCAACTTCCAGCTGCTCCCAGGTGCTGAGGAGCCTTCTACTCTGAGCCCCGAAGAAACAAGTCCACACTGTTGTCTTTGGCTGGGGCTTCGGGAACTTAGAGATGAGGAGACCAGAAGACAGTGGGTCAGATAGCCGTCTGGGGCATCATTTATAACAAAGCTGTGTGGGCTGGCCCTCCAGGGAGGCCTTGTGCAAGGTCTGGGATGATGGACCCAGGCTGAGGCTCTTCTCTGTGGCCGTGAAAGGGAATTACGGGGTCCTGACATCCAGGGATCATAGTGGGTACAGATGGCTTAATCCGTTCCCCTCCTTTATTCCGGAGAAGTCCAGAGCAAGAGCCATAGAGCTATAGCATTTTAGAAAAGGGTCAGAGCCCACTCCTGTGTTGCCCTTCAGGGAGTCAGTCTGTCTTGCACCTATCTAATGCTTAGTAGATGGTTACTGGTTCTTGAGAAGCTCACCCCAGGGGTTAAAGAATCTGATGCTTTCCTGCTCCCCTTACCACGCATGCCCCAGTTCGTCTGACATTTATTCAGTGCTTCCTTTCTCTGTCCCCCATGTGAAATAGAAGTTCCAGACCCCACCCTGAAGGCGCTCGTGGTTTTGGGGGATATGGACGTGTAAGCAGCTGTGTGTGTGACACAGTGTGGCATGTACCTTGGGATGCACAGGCCTGTCAAAGGGGCACCAGCCCTTTTTCTGTGAAGCGTTTCCTCTGCCTAGCTGAAGTCTAGGGGGACCCACTGTGAAATATCTGCTGGCTCAGGGTCTCAGGATCGGGGGTGCGGGCAGGAACATTCCCTAATGTTCACGGCAGTAGTGATAACTAATGACTTAGTCATTGCCGGCTGTGTCACTGGCAATGTGTTAAGTGCTTTTACGTGCTTTATCTTCATGGTACTTCTGTGAGATGGTACTCTTTTCATTCCAGTGTGTAACTGAGGAGACAGGTTAAATGGCTTGCCCAAGGTACACCGCTAGTAAGTGGTAGAGCGGGGTTATTTAACTTCAGCACTTTGAACCACTAGCTCCCCTTGTGGGGAGTAATAGAATAGCTGGGGAGTGGGCAAATGGTGTATAAATTTGAAATGCTTATTTTAAAATCAATATTGCTTTGATTCGTTTTTGGTTATAAGATTTATTTTGAAATGTCATAATTAACAAGGCAGGGGTTTTGTCCCTTAAAGGCAGGAGACACGGGTTAAAAGTTGAGAACCTCTTGCAGCTGCCTTTGCTGGGTGAGCTGTGTGGAGCACTGACCCTTGAGGGCACATTGGAGGGAAGCGACCTGCCTTTTCCCTCACTGTGCTGGGTCCTCCTGTCAAACGGAAGCCTGCCGTGGTTGAAGTGGTTGCCTGAGCAGCTTGTGCACCAGGAATCAGATGCCATATTGAGTGTATCCTAGGTTCTGAGAGGGTAGGGTTGGGGTATGTGTTTGTGGGGTGCTGTCATTGAGCATCTGGCTGTAGTAATTAGCCCAGGTGGGAAGGGCGTGTGCATGTCCCACCCCAGAAGTGAAGGGAGTGGGGGAGGGAACGATTTATTGGACACCTACCTGCATTATGGTTCAGTTCTACAATAGAACTTCGGCATGGTGCAGATGGGGAAGCCGAGACTCATGGGGTTAACTGTGGTCACCCAGCAGGAAGCGGGTAGAAGGGGTTCAAACTGAGACCTATGCAGCTTCAGCTCTCAGGCTTTTCCCACCACACCATGCCTGTTGTTTTGAAGAATGAGTCTAAAGTCCCCTCTCCTCATCCCCTTCTGGTTTGGATGATTGAGCTCTCCCCTCTCTCGGCCTCCCTTCTCTGATCGAAGCAGGCTGAGTTCAGAGCAGCAGCCCGCATCCTCCTGGTCACTTCTGGATCCATGCCAGCTCCATGATGAATCGGGGGCAGCAACTCGCCCTGTCCTGGCTGCGATAACCATCAGCCATCCCTGAAGCTTCCCAGGTGGCTGTAGCCGCTGTCCAAGAAGGGGATGGGGGAGGAGGCCCAGGCTGCAGGAGGTGCTGGAAGGAGGGAGGAGGAGAAATGGGAGGACTCCAAGGAGAAGCGAGATCCAGCAAATTCTAGTGTCATCTAAACCTGATGGGACCAGCGGCCTACAGTGCCTTCCCCAGCACACACTTTACTCACTCTTACGGAAGGAGTCAGAGTGCTGACCAGTGACTGCCGTCAACATTCCTCGTCACCCTTCCCAGTCCAGGAAGCACTTCCCCATTCAGTGTTTCACTCGGTCCTCCAACAGCCATAATGGTGGAGGCGGGGGCGGGGGGAGGCTTTGGAATTAGACCTGGGTCCAGTCCTGGCTCTGCAGTATCTTCATCTCTGTTTTATAGGAGGTTGGGAGGCTTACTAACTTGTTTCAGATTCCACAGGCTGCCGACGGTGGAGCTAGAATGAGACCCCAGGTTTTCTGATGCCTGGAAAGAGGCTTCGTGAGGAGAGAAGAGAAGCAGCATCTCTGGGGCTCTGGTCAGGTGCTAGTTAAAATTCTGCTTAGGAATCTGCTTGTTTCTGTGTACTAATGATCTGTTTGTTTTCCTTCAGTTTCCTAGTAAAAGATCTTTTTGAAAAATACCTTCCTGTTTGGCTGAATTGAAGGGGAAAAGGACTCATCAACTTGTCTATACCTTGGTCCAGGCTAGATGTTCTGGAGCCAGGTGTGGGAGCAGCCCAAAAGGGGTTTGGATTGTGGATTGTCAGCTCCTTCCTGTAGTGAGCAGGAGCCTGACAGCCTATCTGGCAGGCTTGGAGCTGGGCTGAAAGCTCTTCTGCCACACCAGCCGGGCCAGGGGGTTG
Organism: Propithecus coquereli; assembly: GCF_000956105.1. Taxonomy (NCBI): domain Eukaryota; kingdom Metazoa; phylum Chordata; class Mammalia; order Primates; family Indriidae; genus Propithecus; species Propithecus coquereli. The sequence goes on from NW_012149075.1 coordinate 610,787, forward strand.
AGGGAGGGCCACTGTTTCCAGCTAAAGTTTTGTCAGCCCTAGCAGGGCCACTCCAGCCTTCCTCACCCTCGGCCCTAAAGAGAAAGCTGCCTACAGAGCAATGTGTAGGTCCCAGCAGAGTGACAAGAGTTTAGCTGAGCCCAGCCAGAGACAGATAATGCTACTGTGTGGGGACAAGGGTGGGCTCAGGGCTCTGAGGCCCTCTGGCCAGGAAGCATCAAAGCTACGTCTAGGCCAGCAGTGCGGTGAGGGACGTGGAGAGTTTGTGGGACTGAGGAGGGGCCCTGGTGACATTCTCCACCTTGACCAGAAGCCTGAAGCCCTGGGCTCTGGCCTTGGGCAAGTCTCTTCCCTTCTGCGGGCCTCGGTCTCATCCATGCAGTGGGGATAAACCATATACTTGCCTCTTGGCTGGTTTATCCAACAGGAGATACATATTTACATTCACTTACTTGCTTGTGAACATGATGTGGGATAATGCTGGCAAGTGGTGTCTTAGTGTGGGCCTGACAGTAAACGGTGTTGGCAGGGGTGGGGAACCTTCGGCCTTCCGTCCTCAATTGCGGCCTTTTGACTGAATCCAAATTTTACAGAACAAATCCTTTTATTGTTACTAATACATTTTTGTTCATCTTTTATATTTTTGTTTTTAAAATGAACATATTTAAAATATTAATACCAAAGAATAAAATAAGTTTCAATGAAATAATCCCCCCAGATTGACCAGCACAATTAGAACGTTAGTAAGCCATGAGGGTTACATCGACAGCCGCTATGCTCATGATTTGGTCATGATTTGGTTCTAACTTCCCCTGGCTGACTGGCACCGCTACCACACGAGGCTGGGTGGTGAGAGTTTACGTAAAGATGAGATGATTTGCTTGCTTTGTGATACTGCAGTATCAACCTTGAAGTAATTCAGTGCTCGTCAGCATTATAACACTCATAAGGACCGCAAATATTTTAAATTAGAGGGAGAGGCATGAAAGATTGTATTGTAGAAGTTAAAAGATGAAAAGCAAAGATAATTCTTTCAAGCAGTAATAAGACCTAGAAATAACGCCACTGACACAACTTATAAAGTAGCTTATATACTCAGGAAAAAAGGGAAGCCATTCAGTGATGTAGAAATTGTGAAAGAATGCATTGTCGGAGTTAAGGATGCTTAGACCCCAATAATGTTTCAAAGTACAAACAATTGCCTCTTTCAAGGAGAACCATAATTGATTGACAGCATGAATTAGCCTTCAACTTAACAGAACAACTTCATGTAATACTTTAAAAGGAAAATAAATATCACTCTATCGCTTTGGATGAATCAGCTGATACTACTGAGTCAGCACAGGTTCTATACTTCATTTGGGTCATAACGAGCATTTCTTTGCTATGGAGAGTTACTCGCTTTGGGTACTCCTGTGAACAGAACACAGGGAATAAATATCTTCAACAACTTTCAAGATAAATGTCATGAGGTTGGACTGAAATTGGTAAATTTAGTGAGTGTATAGGCGGTGCACCTTCCATGACAGGAAAACATGCAGGGTTTATTGCACAGATAAAAAAAGTATTAACAGATCTAGATGCTCATTTCTTTTCATGTATCTTATATCAGCAAAATCTCTTGTGCTAAAGCTGCTATTTTAAGTGACGCTTTGCAATAAGTTCTAAGTATTGTTAACTGTAATATATCTGTGCAAATGCAACACAGCATTGTCAGTTTAGTAACATGCTAAAGTTGAACAATGAGGTATTCAGTGTGGATTTGCTGTATCATTCTAAAATGTGTTGGCTATCACAGGGGCAGGCGTTAGCCAAAATTTTATCTGAGAATAGATAGTTAAATTTTATGAAGAACAGTATCAGCAGTGTGAATTATTGAACAAGATTTCTATAGGAATGCAGCATTTCTGTGTGATACCATGTCAAATCAAAACTACTGGAATATTTATTTGCAAGGTGAAACTAAGTCTATATATGATATGTGGCAAAAAAATCCAAGCACTTTGAAAACTGTCTTTTTTCAAAACAGTTCTTCAAAAGGGAAATTTCGGATGAACGTTTTCCCCAGTTTGCAAAGGTCATGGATGAGCAAGACGATATATGCAAATCATTTGAAGAATATGCAGCTGTTACAGACCTATTAATTGGAGAAAACAGTGAAAGGTCCACTGACTTTGAGAATCATGACAACACACTCAAATTAGCATTTCAGCCTCACCTAGTTGATATCACCAAGGCACCTAAAGAGCTACAGTTGGAATTGATTGAGCTCTCAGTAGATGACTTTTTTTTTTTTTTAAGACAAGAGTCTCGCTCTGTCACCCGGGCTAAAGTACAGTGGCATGATCATAGCTCACTGCAACCTCAAACTCCTGGGCTTAAACAATCCTCCTGCCTCAGCCTCCATAGTAATTGGGACTACAGGTGTGTGCCACCATGCCTAGCTAATTTTTTCTATTTTTAGTAGAGATAGGATCTCCCTCTTGCTCAAGCTGGTCTTGAGTAGATGATATGTTAATGTCATTGTTTGATGCTAAGAAAGATCCAACTGAATTATGGCAAAATGCCTATGCCTTTGGCAACATGCCCCAAAAAATGCTTTCTTGCTTTTCAGCCACTTATTGCTGGAAATCTACATTCTCCTACCTAACCCAAACAAGACACCCTTAAGGTCACAAATGACTGATACCCATCTAAAGGATCAGCTGAAACTGTGGACCTCCATGTTGCAACCAAATATTCAAATGCTTTTCAACAAAAAGCAGACATAACAAGTCATTAAAAGGTTAGTTAACTTTAGAATTAACAAATAGTTTTCATTTTTTGAAATTATTAAGTATATAATAGTTAGATTTTTGCAAAATAATGCACATTTTTAAGTATATCTAATTGAAGTTTCTTGAATGTGGCCTTATTTGATTACAGCTAAATTAATGCAGCCTTCTAACATGGAAATGGTCCCCACCCCTGGTGTTGAGTATTGATCAGCACAGTGTCCTGAGGGGACCTTGCCCACACAGGGAAGTGGATTTGTTGCTTTCCCAAGTAGAAGCTCCAAGGAGATGACAGTTCCTGATATTGCTGCAAAGTCCTTTGTCCCTGGCAGGAGGCCTGTACGGACTTGGAGGGTGAGGAGAAGGGGTTACCTGGGTAGGTGAGGAACTAAATTGAGGGTTGAGGCTTCAGCTCAGAAAGGAGATTCCCCCAGGCCTAGGGCTGATGAAGGTGGAATTGGTCTGGAATCAAGAAGGGGAAGGGTGCATGAGAAGGGCATGGCCGGGGCCCTGGGCTCCCCCTGTGGCTGCTGAGTTGAGCTAATTAATTAGCGCAGAGGAGCTGCTTTCTGGTCCAAGACCAGTCTGTTGCAAAGCTTGTCCTGGGTCCCTCCTGACTCCCTTGGCACCAACTTCCCTAATTTTCAATCTCTGGGCTATAGTTTGTTCCTTCCCCTGGGTCCCCCTTTGCTGTCTTTGTTTTGGGGCTTCTACTTTAGCCTTTCCAAGTCTTTGGGGGGTTAACAGAGCTAGAACCTGGCCCAGCTCCAAGTCATATGCACAGTCGATATTCTTGCGTGAGTGTGAGCTGCTTGAGGGCAGGGGCCAGGCCTGAATTGCCTTTGGCACTGAGCCTGTAACTCTTGGGTCCTGACCAGAGGGCCCGGCCCCTCCTGGCCTCACTCGGGGTAGGTGGCACAAGCCTGGGCTGAGCCTTTTCCCTCACAGGTGGCATGGGTGGGGCGGAGGTTTGTGCTAAATCAGAATACATGGTTCCTTGTGTCCAGCTTCCTCTTCCCTGCTGGCCCAAGGCTTGGGAACAGTGGCTGCCTTTCTGGGGCAGCCAGGGCACCTGGCCAGCGTATGCTCTGTCGGGCACTGTCAGCTCTTCAGCAAGCCCCAGTCCTCCTCTTAACCCAGAGAAGGCCCTGGGTTATTGGTGTTGTTCTTGGCGGACCACCGGGCCCCTCAGCAAACAGGGAGGCGAGTGTGCACCCGGCCTGGGCCTGTTTGTGTTGGCCTCGCCAGGCGGGGGATTAGCTCAGCTGGGCTGCTAATTGCCTCCGAAGTGCCGGGCAGGGATGCTGACAAGGGCTGGGCCGCTAGTCCCCTCCCCCCAGCAGGCACTGTGCCAGGCTTGGGGGCCTGGCCCAGAAGGGCCCCTTCTCTCCCCTGTCAGCGCCTGCTTGGCCTAGACCCTTGAGATGCGGGCAGGGGGTCACCAGGACTGGCGGCTCAGGAAGGAATGGAGGAGATGCCTATGAAGTCATCGCCTGGGCCAGGCCACGCTCCACACACCCCTCCCCCATGTGCCCCAGACACCCCCCACCCCCACCCCTTCTGAATCACACGCTTTCTCCTGAAGCTCAGCACTTTCTCCTCTTACTAGGAAGCTGCTGGGCTCCTCTGCCCAGACACCCTCACCTCGGTCACTGCCTGTAGGTCTCACAGGCCCCGCAGGGCCACCTTCTCTTTCCGTGTCTTCCTCGTGTCTGTCCTCCCACCCTCTGCCTTTTCCTTACTCTATGTCTAGTCTTTCTTAGCCCCACGCAGTTGCCTAGTCCCCTAGACTTCACGTATACCCTGTGTGCCTGTGTTCTCTGGCCCATGCTGGGCCCATGATGGGCCTTAAACCCTGCCTGTGATGCTCCCCAGACTTCCCATGGACCGCTTGTTCTCAGGAGAGGGATGAGAAAGAGGTCCACTTGATCACTGCATTTTCACAACCCTCCAAGAGACCTTTAGGCCTGAGCTCTGAGGGTAGCTACCAGGGATGGAGCCTAGACCCAGCCTCTCTGTGAGCCGACCCAGCCTGGGAGCCTGAAAGCCTGCCCTCTGCCCCTGCAGGCAGAGCTCTGGGGCCCCACCACATGCCCTTCCTGCAGCCTGGCACTCCTGCCTGCACTCCTGACTGTGCCCACCTCCCAGGCCCTGCTCCCTGGTCTCGCTCTGCTTCTCCCCCATGTTGGGACCTTGGTTCAGCCCCTCCTGCTGGTGCCCGGGGCAGCTTTGCCATAGCCTTGCTGGCTGCTGCCTGGGTGTCCTGGTCCCTGGGATTCTCTGCTTTCCCGCTTGGGGCTCTCTACCATGGGCAGAGATCTGCCTGCTTCTGAGCTCTGGGATGGGGCCAAAGCCTTGGAGTACCAGCCTCAGCCCCAAACCTGTTCCACGTGGTCTCTGTTTTCCTGTTTCATCTTCCTTTCCAGCACCCTTCATCTTATAACTACTTTAACTGCCTCCTATGTTCCTGAAGAAGGAATAATAACACTTGCAGTAAGAGTTGTCATTTGGTGAGCTTTACATATGTTATTTAACATTCTCAAGAAGTGGCTTCTAGTATTATTTAGCCCCATTCAATGCGTGTGTGTGTTGGTGCGGGGAGCAGCTCCATTTTACAGATGAAATGAGGCCTGGGGAGGACAATGAATTGTCTAAGTTTCCATCAGTGAAGAATCAGCAGCGCTGGGATTCAAACCCAGGTCTGTCTGATTTCAAAGCCTGAGACTTTCCTAGTTCTAGAAGATGGTTGGTCATAGACACCGCTACTTCTTTGCTCTGCCATCTTGTGCCCTCTATGTCACCAGTTCCCTCTCTCTGTCGTTGATCCTGATTTGAGAATGAGGTGTCTTTTTCTAGCCACCCATACTCCAGACCCCATGCCCTCCCTTTGTCTGTCATCCTCCTGCCCCCGATTCTTCACAAATCCGTGTGTACCCCTGCTGTTCTGAAAGCGCTTTCCTTCACCCCTTTACCCTGCAAACTTTTGGAAAGCCAAGCACAGAGCAGCCAGACTGGTGTGGATTTGCTGCATTAGGGGTGGGGCACAGGCCATGGTCCCTTTTGGTAAGAATGAGGACTTCACTCAGCTAGAACGCAGGTTCCTGAGAAGCCACCCTGGGTCTCCCCATCAGCAAGGCGCTCCCTCGACTGTGGCTTTTGACTTGAGTTATATGAAATTTTCCATCCAAGCCTCCTCCTTCTGACTGTGTTCTAATCCTGGAGTTTACCTCTAGCTATACAGGCCTTGGATTCCTATGTCCCTGGATAGGAATTAAGTTCTTCTCCATCGTCCCCCACCTCCTGTATCAGCACCCACTTCCCCAGACCCTCTGCTCCACATCAACACTTGTGAAAGAGCCAATCAGCTCATTCAGGCTAAAGTCTAAGTAGCTGGCTGCGGCTCAGTGAGATGCAATATAGCCTTTGTGTGTTAGTGGTGATACTTCAGACAGCAAGCCTGTGGGTCCTGGTGGCCCTCACACTAGTTATTCAGAGGAAACAAGGCAAAGGGCGTCCCCATATCTAGAATTTGCTACTGTTTATCTGCTTTTCTCATGCCCTTCCCCAAGTCTCTCTTCTCCCTATTCTATAAAAAAAGTCACTGCCACAATTGCAAGATAAAGAAATAATCATTTTATCGTGCATCAGACTATGTCATGGGGATGTCACAATGGCCAAGAGCCTAGTATAAAAATTGGAGGGTGAGGTGGGGGTGGCAGAAACGGGTAGCAGCATCCAGAGCTGGGGTGTGTCCAGCCCTAGGCCTCACAGGACATCACCTTTGCCTTGGGACAAGACTAGTGGAGAGCAGTTTGGGCAGGATGTGGACCCTCTGGCTAGTTCCCAGGCCGTGTGGGACCAAGAATGGGTGGGCCATGTCAGGCCTGTGCCAGTTCCTCTTTTGTATTTGGGACAGTTTGGAGCTGGGTATGTCCAAGGAGGCTCCTTTGTCCTATGGCTGTGGATTCCTTTGGCCTTTGTGGCACTGGTGGTGTAGGGCTGGGCAGTGGTTCCTAGAATCTGGTCTGATTCACCTAGGTCACGACCTCAGAACCTCAGGAAGATTGGCTTTGAGGAGCTCCCTGGCAGGTGGAAAGGTGAAGCCTGTGAATGCCACAGACCTCACATCTTCCTGGGGCAGTGCCCATCATACCAGCATGCAGCCTGGCCCCTCTGCTCCCCTGGAGGGGCAGAGTGGCTCAGCTCTCTCTCTGGAGGGGAGGGATCCTCATGGCTCCCTTTGTCTGGGTCTGGCCTCTGCCAGTGAGGGATAGTATTTTCTCTGGGCTGAGTGGACAGCTGAACAAAGCCTGCCAGAGGAGCAGTGGGCCCAGCTGGGCAGCTGTGGTGACACTTGGTCGGCTCAGCTTTCATCCACATCAGAGCCGGCCTGCCCCGAGATTATCCCCACATTTGAATGTGGCTCCAGCATCTCACTTGGTTTTGGCCTCCTTCTTGGATGGACATTGAGCGGAGATGTCGGCTGAGGGCCGTGGGCGTTGACCCTCTCTTCGTGAGGGAGCCAACACCGGGAGGCACGAGCGACAAGGCCTGGAGAAGAGTTTCTGTAGGTCGGAGCCCATATTCTGAACCTGGGATTTTGAATTCAGCCACTGAACCCAGAAGCCAAGAGCTTGAGGTCTGGGAACCCCAAGTGGGGATCCCAGAGCTCAAGACCTCAAACCTGGAACTTAGCGCCCCAGTGTGAGGGCAGCCTGGAAACTGGGCTGACAATTTCCTTTGGTGGTTGGGAGCCCAGCTGAGAAGCAGTTGGGTCAGGGCCTAGGTCTTGCTGTGTGTGTGTCCTGCTCACAGGTCTGGGCTGGGTTTCTGATGGTTTGGCTGTTGCATAGGGCCAGGACCAGGTTGCTGATGCTGTTTCTTGGGAAATCTGCTGCAATATCTATGGTACCTGGGACCTCAGACCTGAGATCCTGGGGCGGGGGCACCTAAGCTACTGAAACTGCACTAGTCAGCCGTCCAGCTGGTCACCTGCCCTCAGGAGCACATGGGCTCCACCCAGCCCATGGTGTCTGGCTCCTGCTGCTTCCCTGCCCCTTTTCCTCCAGCAAGAACCCCCTCCCCAAGGCTCAGACCCAAGAGACCTGCAGTTTCTGTGCCTTTGGGTACAAGAGCCAAGCAGGAACCTTGGCTAGCGGGCTCTTCTGGCTCTGCCTCCCCTTCCAGCTCCCTGTGGGGCCTCGTGAGTATTGCCCTGTCTGCCACAGAATGGACACAAGCGGACCTGTTTTGTCTGCCTCCTGACTGCTGTGACCATCAAGTGAGACAGCCCATACAGGGCCTAGAGCATAGTATTAATATTTGCTCAGTAATTTGTGTTATTAAGTAAGATAATGGGAGAGGACTTCATTGCACAGCCCTTTCCTCTCCGTGTGTCTGTGTGATTTTCAGTTTCAGTTTCACAGAGGAACAGCACTGTGAGGAGGTCAGTCAGACAGGGGTGTGACTGCAAAAGCCCAGCCGGGACCTCTGGTCCAGGATGGCAGCCTGTGCTCCTGCCTAGGAGGGACTGGGGAGTGGGGAAGTTTCCTACTCCACGGGGGCAGGCCGGGGCAGGCTGGGCTCTGGGGTGGGACTGTAGCCCTCTCTTGCCCTCACCTTGCCTGCCCTTCCTGCCCAGAAGGACCTGCAAGATTGAACATCTAGCTGCCCCTGTGATGGCTGAAGTCAGCCCTTTGCCTTTGACCCGGTATCTGCTCATTCCCTTTCCAGGGGGTTTGAGAGACAAGGCTACCAGGCCCAAGCTGCCAGGAGTGTGCATGTGCGTGTGCGTGTGTGTGTGTGCGTGTGCTAGAGAGTTGCGAGCTCTTTTTTCCAGGGGATGTGACTTCCATCAAGATGGCACCTATTTTCCCTGCCATAGGGCCACCTCTAATACTCCTCATTACCCACCTAAGTCTGCAAGTAGAAAAGTGGACACGGATAACATCTGAGTGGTCAGTGGCAGCCACATGTGGACAGCCAGAGGCATGAGCCGGGTCCCTTTGGTCAGTGGCAGCCACAAAGGCCCAGGCTTTGGGGAGGCTCCAGTTGGTGCCCTTGGGGTCGTCTGCCTGGTTTTGGCAATAAATAACATGAGGACCCAAAAACCAAACCAAAACAAAAAATACAACCAGTATCTCTTGGGGTAGGTGGTGGGAGAATGTTTAAATTATCGGCCTTCCCTGGGCCGCGAGGTGGCTGCCGGGCGCCGGGCCGGGCGGGCAGTCACCGGCACGTGTGCAGCTCCACGAGCCGCTGGCACTGGCGACACTTGACGAAGCAGCACCAGTGGAACTTGCAGCTGCAGCGTTCGGCCAGCTCCACCTGTGCCGTGTGGAAGCCACGGCCACAGCACAGCAGCTCGCAGCCGTCGATGGCCTTGGACGTCTTGTTGCACGTGCGGCCCCTCGTGCCCAGCACGCCGCTGCGCGTGTCCTGCTCGCAGAAGTCTGGGCTGGGCTCCAGGTACACCAGGTCCTCATCCGTGTGTGGCTTGAACTGTGCGTTGCGCGGCACCAGCGCCCTGGAGGAGCCCACACGGCGCGGCTCCACCTCAGTGGCACCGTCGAACTTCTCCTTCAGCGCGTGGCCCACCTGGCGGAAGGGCGGCACGGCTCGCCAGCACGTCTTCACCTCGCAGGAGCCCGACACCCCGTGGCACTTGCACTCCACCCGCATGTGTGTCAGGATGGCCTGTGGGAGAGGGCAGCGGAGAGGGGCCGTGAGGACGCGGCGGTGGCGGCCGGGGAGGGGCCTGGTGGCTGACGGGAGCGCGGACGGGGCCCACAGGATCAGGGCCCCGGGGCTGGCACCGCCGAGTCAGATGTACCCACCTGCTTCCTCTGTATTAAGCACCTACTGTATGCTGCCATGCTGGGCTGGTGAGCAGTGTTGGGGACAGATGAACAAGATACCGTCCCTGCGCTTCGGGCACTTGGCGTTATTGGAGGAGAGACACTAGGGGCGGCGTCCCATGGAACAGTGACAGGTGGTGTGATGGGGAGGACGCTGCATGAATCTCAGACGGAACCTCGGGGGTGGGCGTCGAGAAGGCCGGTGGTGTCACAGGCACACGAAAGAGTTCAAACCCAGCTCTGCTACTCGTTTGGGGCGTGTGTGTGTGTGACAGGGATGGACACACAGACGTATGTATGTATGTACGGGGCCATGCACGCTGTTGTGTAACACCTGCCCGCCTGTCTGTCCCCCACCCAGCCCGTCCTGGACCCCGCCGGCCTGCAGAAGGTGGCTGGTGCTGGAGAGAGCCTGAACAAACTAGTTTCGGGTGGCTGTGTGGTGGGGGGTGCTGCGGGGCCCTGCCATGCCGTCCTGCCCGCACGATGGCAGGAGCACACTACCTTTCTGCCGGCCTCGTTGTTGTGGAGGTTCATGAGGGCCCGGCTGGAGGAGGCCCCCTTGCTTCTCTCCCGCACGTCCACAAACGACTGAGAGAAGGCCACGCCGTAGGCGATGTTGTCTGAGCATCCCGACCACTGGAAGCCTGGGGCGGGGGGCACAGGGAGGGCCGCGGGTGAGTGAGGGCCAGGGCCCCCGCCTGCCCTCCCGCTCTGACCCCACCCCCGCACCTACCCTGCGGGCTGACCCCGTGTACTGTCCGGTCACAGCCGCACTTGTCCAGCTCCCCACTGCTGCATGCCCGCGTCACCGCGAAGGCCACACCTGCCGAAGAGATGGCGTACACGAAGGCCGCCTCCCGAGTCCCTGTGGGAGGCAGAGGGAGGGCAGGGCTGGGTCCCAGGGCTCCCCCCTGCACCCTCCTTTGCAGGAGGAGGGCCCCTGGGCCCCCTGTGCTGGGGCCGCAGAGGGAGCGAGCTACAGCCACTTCCTCTGCACCGGCGCTCTCACGCTCTTCGCACGCGCCGATATGTCATCCTCACGACCACCCCGTGAGGCGAATGCCGTTATTATGCCCATTTACAGAGAGGTTAGGCGGCTTGTCCGAGGTCACACAGGACGTGGCTGAGACCGTAGTCTGGGTCAGCGCCTGCACTCCCAGCTCCTGTGGGATACTGTTCTCCACCCTTTCCGGATGATAGTGATGGTCGCCGCATTTTATGGGCGACCCGACGGTCTTGAAGCGGTGAGCCGACTGGCCGAGACTGCGGAGCTGGACCGTGCACTCGGGGCTGGGTTCCTCTTTTGGCCTGTTCCCCGCCGCCCCACTGGGCTCTGACGGGTCCCCACCTCATGGTCCTGCCCCGGCGCTTCCTCGGAGGCTGGGCCTGCTTTCGAAAACATCTTCTTTCCGTTTGACTCCCACCACTTACCCCTGCTCTGGCTGACTGGGGCTTTCTCCGTCCTCTTTCACACAGGGTGAAATGCGGGCTGTGGGGGGAAGGGATCTGTCCCCGTCTCCCAGCCAGGAAGCGACAACCAGGCCTTAAGCACAGGCCTGTCCACCTCTACCTGGGCCTTTCTGTTTTGGTGCGGCCCTCTGGCCCTCGTCCCCTGCCTGAATGGATGTTTTTATCCTCCTAGGAACTGTGCCTCGGGGTGTAGCTGTTGTGCACTCTTTCTGGGGTGGGGGTGTGTGTGAGCGCAGCGCGCGGCTGGTTGGGTGTGCGACCAGACAGCAGGCCCTGATCCTCTCCCGGCCCTGTGAGGGCCTCTGTGTGCTGTGACTGTCCTTCTGTCTCTCACCGGAGCGTCTGTGTCCGCAGGAGTGGAGGGGGCAGGCTTTGGGCCCGTGGTTGGCAATTACCTCTGCGACACCCAGGCCTGTGCTCTCGGCTGCCCCGGGGAGCAGTCACCGTGGTCAGATGGAAACAATCACCTCCTCTGTGCCCGTGTCTGTGGACAGAGGCAGCAGAAGCCGAGCACCGGGGTGGAAGGCGGCTCCGTCCCGACCACTCGGGACGCCCTGTTCTTAGTTCGGCCTTTGAGCTGGGGATACCGCCCACTGCCCACTCTCCACTGCCCACTCTTTGCCCCGGCTTGGCCATTTTGGGCCAGCGTTGGGGGGCTTGGCTGGAGCAATGGAGCCTCGACAGCCTGAGATGGAATCTTATCCAAGTTAATCGAGGTTAATAGCAGGATCATGTTGGTTGGTTTTATGCTGTGGCCGCCCAAAGAGAGACGACTTCAGTTTCTGGTATTTCTGGTATTTCCAGGCCTGAACCAGCACAAATCTTTGCCCCAAAGACCAAGGGGGAAGGGAAGTCAAAGCAGGAGATAGGGCAGATGGGAGTGGTGGCAGCCTCAGCTTGGGCCCGTGTGGTCCCTCCTCTGCTGCTCTGGGCTCTCACGGCGCCCGGCCCGACCCCAGCGCCAGGCTGATCCCCACTGAGTACTGGGGGTCCCTTGGGTGCAGGGCCCCCTGGGAACAGCCATCCACCAAGACTCCAGGTCCCTCTGCCCTGGCCTCAGGGGAGCACGACACTGGTTTTCTCAGCTTGGGAGAGGGCCTGAAGGAAGAGATTGTGGAAGGAAGATAATAATAACAAGAGCTAAAGCTTACAGAGAGCTTACTACAGGCTGGGCACTGCCTGAGCACTTTACATATATTCGTTTATATACCTGTCACAATAACGCCATGAGGTGGATACTTTTCATCTTCCTTAGACAGATGAGGCAACTGAGGCACTGAGTGGTGAAGCAACTTATCCAACACGCCCAGCCTGGAAGTGGGGGAGCCAGAGGTTGAACTCAGGCAGTCTGGCCCCAGAGCTCTCAACCTGGACACTCTTCTGCCTCACGGAGTCCCTGAGCCCTGGGCACACACATGCAGGTGATGCAGGCGAACTCCCACCTCCCATGACAAGCCAAGAAGGGCATCCTTAGGTCTACCCCAAATATCACAAGCCCAGTTCTTTCTTTCTTTCTCTTTTCTTTAAGAGACAAGGTCTTACTCTGTTGCCCAGGCTAGAGTGCAGTGGCATCATCACGGCTCACTGCAACCTCACACTGCTGGGCTCAAGTGATCTTCCTGCCTCAGCCTCCCAAATAGCTGGGACTACAGGTGTGCACCACCATGCCTGGCTAATTTTTATTATTTTTTTATAGATGGGGTCTTACTATGTTGCCCAGGCTGGCCTCAAACTCCTGGGCTCAAATGATCTTCCTGCCTCAGCCTCCCCAGTAGCTGGGACTACTGGCTCATGCTATCATACTCAGCTAATTTTTAAAAATTTTTTGTAGAGATGAGGTCTTGCTATGTTGCCCAGGCTGGTCTTGAACTCCTGGCCTCAAGTGATCCTCCTGCCTCAGTTTTCCAAAATGCTGGGATTATAGGCGTGAGCCACGGTGCTTGGCCTCTGTGGGTTCTTCAATGGGGATTGGTGAGCAGTTGGCCTCTGTGCTCAGCACAGGAGGCCCCAGAGGTCCTGGAAGGTGTGGGCACGCCTCTGTGCCCCTAAAGCTACGCCAGTGGCTCCTCCAGCCTTGTCTAACTGGCCCTGGGTCCCAGCTCTTTGACTATAGTGCCGTGGCCCTTCCCAGCCACTCACCTCTTCCCAGGTGCCCAGGCTGGAGCCCTGCCTATTTGTGCCTGCTTGGGCCTGCTCTCCCCAGGGGCCACTCAGACATGGAGAAAGAACTGTGGTGTGCCTGGGAGTGTAGTGGCAGGCAGTTCCCCAGCAAGGTGGCGGATCCTGCCCCTGATCCTGCTCCCTGGTCAGGGGCTTTGTCTGTTCCAGCTATAGGAGGAAGGCAATCTTCACCTTGTGTTTTCCTGGGCCAGGGCAAGGCAGGACTCTAAAGTGCCAGCGACTGCCCTGCAACCTTCTTCCTTTTCCATACAGCCGTTTGCCCTTTCCCACACCCAGCTCCTTGCTTCCTGCTATTTCTTCCCAGAGCAGCCCTGTTCTCTAACTCCACCGGTCTAAATCCTGCATGCCCTCTGGGTCCGGCCTCAATGCCATCTTTTCCAAGGCTGCCTGGGGTTGGGGATTCACAGCTGTCCTGTTCATCCATAACAGCTACTCTTTTTGAGGGCCTACTGTGTGCCTGGGCCTTCCCATAAGCTGTCCTGGCAACCATAGCAATCAGGTGTGTACAGCTCTGCTCTGCAGAAGAAAAAGTCGGGCTCAGTGGCTTGCCCAGGGTCCCTCAGGCAGTGAATGGCCAGGCGAGGACTGGAACCGAGGCCTGTCTGACTCAAGGCCCGGCCCGTGCTCTTCGGAGCACATCACGTGCGATGTGTCTCCCAGATGTTGGAAGGAAGGACATTGGGCAGGAAGGGTGTTTGGAGGAGAAGCAGCTGAAGCTGAGCTGGGCTGGCAAGGAAGCCTTGGGCATGGTGACCTCCTGGGCACCGGGGTGGGTGTCCTGGGGGAGAGGGGTGGACAGGCACCGTCTCCCAGAAAAACCTTCCCCATCTTCCAGCCTCTCCCTTCCACAGCTGCCTTTTCAGTTTCCCTTTCTCTCCTTGGATCTACAGACGCCCACCTTTTCTTGAAACCACCTCCAGGAAGCTCTTTGGACTTAAGAGACAATGTAGGGAGGAATAAAGGCTTTGGAACCAGACAAGTCTGTGTTCGATTCTCACTAGTGGTATGACCTTCCTCTCCGAGTCTTGTGTCCCCAACTCTAACACGGGGGTGGTAATGCTACCCGGCAGCCCAGACCTCGCGCCTCTCCACGTCCCCTCCCCCCATCGTGAACTTTCTTTGGCCCCTGCAGCCTCCAGAAACTCCCAGTCTGAAAGTGTCTCTGGGGTCCCCTCCTGCTCAGATCACATCTAATGGCATCAAAAGCCTGGCCGGGGAGAAGGTTGACCCTCCTTGGGTCAACACGATGCCAATATTGAGGATAAAGGTGAGAACAGGGGTTTTAGTGAGGCGCCGCCCAGGACTGAAGGGCATTTACTTCCTAAGTCCAGCCTGGTGCCGCAGTCAGTGAGGCGCCCTGGGTGGTTTGGACACGTGGGGGGCGGACAGACGGGCCTGGGTTTGAACCCTCACTTCGCTACGGCGCCACGTGGCCAGCGTACCACGCGGCCTCCCAACCACGGCAGTCAGAGCCCGATGGGGCCTCGGGGCTCATCAAGTCCCCTCTCTGGGACAGGGACTCGCTCAAGGTCACAGAAGGAGGCGCGATCGTCAGGAGGAAGCCCGGAGTTGTCTGCAGGGGGAAGAGAGCAGGAGGGATTTTATCGCCTTCCCTCCCTCCCGACCCCGCTCAGGCCCGTGCCCCCGGCACGCCGTCACCAGGCTCTGGCCTCCCTCCCATCCAGATAGTTATCGGTTGCCCACAGGTGTGGGTGCTGTTCCGGGCGAGGAAGCAGTGACTAAAACAGACAGAGGCCGTCCTGCATCTGGCCCTGGACTCTGGCTCAGCCGAGAACTGCCACCTCCTGCATTCCCAGCTGCCCCGGACGCCACCTTTACCAAATTTCTGGTAGATGTTCAGCCTGGAGCACACAGTTTGGCCCTAAATTACACACTGGCCTCCTTGTTCATCATCGTTTCACCGTCCGTCTTGCCTTAGGAGGCCAGCACCTGGGGCGGCCTGTGCTGCTTGCCAGCAGGGGGAGCGCAGGGTTGGAGGCAGTGAGGCCTGGGGCGATGCCCCCGCCCGAGCCCTGTGGGCCCACTTAGCCCTTCAGAGAGTCATTGTCTCTCCGAATCCTTGCAGTCCTAGGAGGCAGGTCCTGGGATTGTCCCCATTTTACAGGAAGAAGCACACAGAGATGACATGGGCCTTGCCCCGGGTCGCACAGCCAGGAGCGCAGCCCAGGATGCGGTGTGTTGCCCTCTGCTTGCTGAGCCTCCTCTCTCAGCTGTGGCCCAGAGGACGGCACTGCAACTCACAGCGTTGGCGTGAGGATGATGTCACGCGGGACGACAACAGGACCTCAGCAAATGGGGCTCCTTTCTTCTCTAAGAATGGCCTGGACCCTGGGTGGGACCTGTTAGCTCTGTCCTGCTCCACACCTGAGGCCGTGATCCCAGCCCGGCAGCGCACGCATGCGGGCACCGGCCCAGCCCCCCAATCCTGAGAGCCGGGAGTGTGGGGGAGGCCCGCCTGCACAGGCTGTGCACATGACAGCAGCTGGTGACAGTGGGTGCCCTTCTCAGGTCGGGGTCTACACGAAGTGCTTCCCACACATAAGTCACCGGATCTTCATGACAACCCAGGAGATAAGCACGAGTGCGGTGTCATTGGCAGGTCAGGACACCACAGCTCAGAGGTGAGAAGTCACTTGCCCAAAGTCGTGCTTGCCCCACGTGCCCCCATCAACCCACCCCGGACTTTCTGAGAGCGGCACTGTGTTCTCAGCCCTGGGACGGACACGCGCCTTTTCCTCTTGCTCAGTGCAATCAAACTAAGAGTTTACAAGAGGAATTTTACTAGGGAAGAAAACCGAAAATACGAAGGGGAGGAATTGGGTGAGCGGGAAGAGCTCAGACTCCCCCTGCAAACACGACCGAGGTCTGCCGGCGTGACTGGCCTGGTCTCAGGGCCCCGTGACTCGGCCCCAGGGGACGGGACACTTGACCACGCCACTCAGACTTTAGCCCAGAGCAGGTTCCACCCGGGCCTGGTAGGATTCTCAGTGTCCCCCAGAACTTGCTGAGCCAGGGCTGGGTCGCCTCCTTGGCTGCTGCTCCCCAGGTGAGGAAGGCACTTCTCGACGGGTCCAGAAGACCCGCGCTGGCTTCAGGCCAGCATTGCCTCTTTGAGTCCTCGCCCCGACCTGCTTCGTGTCATTAGATGACATCAGCTGACCGTCTCCTCCATGCAGCTCTGCCACGTGCCGGGAAACAGGTCAATGAGCCCTCACTCTTGCCTTCGAAGGGCTCAAGACTTAGCGATGGGGGAGTGGGGTGTGGGGGAGACGTCACATTTCGGTCTAAAAGGTGTGACAGCAGCAGTATGAACACAAACGGTTTGGACAAAACTGTGTGTGCATCTACATCTCTAGATCTCTGTATAAATAGAGAATAATAAGGCAAACGGTTGCAAATGAAAACCGTTGGTGAATCTAGTAAAGAGGATGTAGGAGCTCCTTGTACTACTTTTGCAACTTTTCCATAACTTTGAAATTATATCAAAACAAAAACTGGCAAAACAAAGGAATCCCTCCCTTCCAGAGGGAAGAGCTGGGAAGGCTTCCTGGAGGAGGGGACTGCTGAGCCCTCAAGAAAGGGCTTGCAGGTTTGGGGTAGAGGAAATAGCATGTGCAAAGGCGGGGCTGTGTGTGTGAGAGACAGGCCTGGCGTGTGAAACCTCGCTGGTTCACCCACCAATCCAGCCCAAAGACACTCTCCGAACGCCCACTGTGTGCTATCTGAGGCTGGCCCTGGGCCGTTGGCAGTGGTACCACCATCCCAGGAGATCCTCACTGCCAGGCTGCACGCCGCGTCTCTGATGCTTTTCTAGGGCAGCAACGACGTTCAGCAATGCCAAGTGTGACCATGCCTTTTTGGCCTCCGCCCGCTCCCAGGAGAATGGCTTCCAAATTTCTATCACAGTTGGTTTCCAACAATATCCAAATGGTTTGCCACAAGCCCAGCAGCCCTGGCCGTCCAGGACCCTAGGTGCCAAGACAAAGGTTGGCCCCGGCAACCCCTTCCTGCTGCCTGATCAAGTGAAAGGGCCCTGCTGACTGTTGGTGGCTCAGAAGTGTCAGTTCTATGCTCAGAAAGTAGAAACAGAGGCAGCCGGGTTAGAGCACTTCCTTGAGGGCAGGGGCGTGGCCGGTGGCCTCTGGAGGAGCCTTCTGGTTCTACAGAGCACTGTCCGTGCCCTGGGCCACCTTCCTTTGGCTTAATGCCTTCTCGTGTCCCGGTCTCAGTGGAGGGCCTGCCTCCTCGGGAAAGCCTTCCCTAGCACCCAGCCCTGGCCAGGGAGGTGCCCACTTTGTGCTCCCCCAGACTCCACTGTCCCCTCTGTCACGGCGTTTCCTCATTGTGGGTAAGAGCAGGATTGCTTGGGCGCAAGTCCTGGCTCTGCCACTTCCTAGTTCTGTGACCCTGAGCGAGTTACCTAACCTCTATGGCCGCGGTTTCTTCATTTGCAGTATAGAGGCCCGTCTCAAGGGGCCGGATGAGTTATTGTTGCTTAAAACACTTAACACAGTGTCCGGCCCAGACTTAGTGCCACAGGTGTGCAAGCCACCACTCCTGCCGTGCTGCGGTGGTTTACCTGTCTGTCTCCCCACTGGACACGGAGCCCAAGAGGGCCGGAGCTGGGTGCTGTCCCTGCCTGGATCTCAGGGCCGGCCGCGCTGCAGGTGCTCCATGTGGTTGGTCAGGTGCACGAGGGAACGAGAGGGGCTCAGGTACGAGGCTGAGCGCTAAGGTGGAAGGAGCACTAGGCTGGGGGGCTGGAGCCCCAGTCTGAATCCTGCCTCTGCTTCTCTCCCTCTCAGGAGCCTTGGGCAACTCAGCCCTGCCCCTGCCCAAGCCTCAGTTTCTTCCTTCGTCCGAAGAGGATGGTGGCTCCTGCTCGCACTCCCGTGGGACCAGCACTGACAATGCTGCACGAGCACAGAGCAGCCTCCCCGTCCCAGACCCTCCTCCTGCCTGGAGGAGCATCTGTCCCAGCCTCGGTCCCCCGTCCCAGCCCGGCATCTCCGGCACTCTGCACTCTTTTATGCCCTCGCTCGGGCCCTGTGCTGTGTTTGCATCAGGAATCACTCAGAACAGTCCGGCCACTCACCAGCATCTTGTTTCCCTGGGACGGGCCCTCCCCACACAGCTCCCCCAGGCCTGTCCCTCACCTTGCGTCACCACTTTGCCGAAGACAGGCAGGGAGTCGAGCGTGGAGCAGTTCCAGCGCCGGTTCCGGAACTGGTACTGGCACTCCTCGATGGCCAGCTGGGCGCCGCGGCGCACGGAGTCCATGACCTCCAGGTTCCGCTTGCACATCTGCACCTGCCTCTGGATCAGGCCCTTGAGCTTCTCGCAGGTCTCCTCCTCCGAGATGCTCCCCACCGATGACAGCTTGGCCAGGTACCTGGGGAGAGGGGTGGAACGCTATGCAGAGCCCACCCCGCCCTCTGCCCAGGCCCTGGCCCCAGGCTGGGCCTCTGGGAGCTGACTTGTCCCAGTGACTGGTCCTGGCTGCCGTCTGGATGCAGTGAGAGGCCCTCCTCACCTGTTCTGGGGGGACCAAGGGCGTGGAAGGACAGTCTTCCACAAAAAGCCTCCATCTCAGGTCAGGCAAAGCAGGCAGCAGCAGTGGGAGAGGAGCTGACGGAGCCCCTAGAGGGTCCCTCCCTGCCCTGGTGGCCCCTGCACCAGTGCCTGTGCCCCGGACATCGCCCCAGACCTGGCTGTGGGCCCCGACTGTTCTCAGTCGAGGACAGGGAGGCTGGGAGGCTGGACCTGCTGTCTGCCCAGGGCCTCTCTCCCAACCCCCCAACCTCCTCCCCGGGGCAGGAGCCCCAGGGACCTCAGTCCACCCTCTGGCTGCAGGGCCAAGATCCTCACTGTCAGCCACGTCCTAGGACCACCAGGTGGAGACCAGCGTCATGGCTGCGGCATTTTGGAGGTGGGACTGGGGGGGCAGGGGATCGTCAGGACGTGGGTGGTGGCGGGGGTGGGGGTGTGTCACGTGCTCCGCTCTGACCCTTGTGTTTTCACACCCTGATGAGGTTGCCCCTCACAAGGTTATTGTTGGGGCCACGATCTAAATGAGGGAATTTACGTGCAGGGACCAGGCACACGTGGGAGAAGGGGCGGTAAGTGTTTCCACCTCGGTGGAGGACAGGAGAGAGCGCTACTGTTCATCGATCGCCTCCTGAGTGCCGTGCGTGGTGGCTGCACTCCGTCCTGCTGCATCCTCAGCCCACATCCATGAGGGGATCATCTTTACGCCCATTCTATGGATTCCAAAACGAAGGCCAGGAGAGTGGCATGCCCGAGGTGACACAGATAGCAAGTGCCAGAGCCAAACTTCAAAATCCTCCAAATCCATGGGCCTTCCTCCTGCCTGTCCCCCTTGGCGGCATTCAAGGGCCCCAGGCAGGCTCTTAGCCATCTAAGGACAGACGCTCTGTGATCTGGGCCGGGAGGTCAGGGAGCCTGGAGCAAGATGTAAAAGTGCTCATGGGGTGGGAGCAGAGCAGGGGAAAGGCGGTCCCCTCTCAAGGGAGGAGAACTCACATTCGCTGAGCACTTACTAAGTGCCAGATAGTGTTCAGAGAGGCGAAGTGACTGGCTCAAGGTCGCCCAGCTCTTAAGGGCATATCTGGATTGGAGCCAGGTCTGGATGACCCAGAGGCTTGTGCTCTAGCCACGGCCCCTCAACTGACCCACCCTCCCATCGACATCCCTGGCCGGGCCGAGGGTGCCTAGCCTGACCCGGAGCAGAGCTTGGTGCTGACTCTTTCCGGTCTGTCAGTGGGAGACGCATCTGGTCACCTCTTGGGTGGGGCTGCCTGGGACTGCCTTCCAGGTTCTCGGGGGAGCTACAGAGTGCAGAGACTCACCCTTAAGGAGAGCTCCCCAACAGGCGGTACGGTCCAGACCCCTCATTTTACAGGTGAGCACACTAAGGCCCAGGAGGAAGCTCCGGCCCTGGCTCTACGTCCAGCCTCCGCCACACAGGTCTGGGGCTCTGCACAAAGAGAGCCAGTGTCCTGCTGCCCTGCACTCTGCAGCCCGCCACGCCTCCCCCGGGGGCTCTCTCGGCATACTGGGTCTTCCAAGGGCAGGGGCTGTCTGGGGGTGCGGCGAAGCAGCTGTCGCATCTCACAAGGGAGGCTGCACACACTTCTCGTCTGAGAAAGGACGCGGGGAAGGTCACCACTCTCTGGGCCTCGGTTTCCTCATCTGTAACACGGGGAAGGTACGGCTGGTTCTAAGTGGAGGCACTGGGTTCAGAGGCGAAGGGCTCTGCGTGGAAGACGGTCTGACGCGGGCCTGCGCCAGGGGGGGCAGGAAGTCACCGCTTGTTTGCTGAATGAAGGAATGAATGATGGTGACCAAATGGAAAAGTACATAGGAAGTCCTATTAAAATATGGGAGATTTTTCTGACGAAGATAATAAGAATGGCTAACTTTTATGGAACTTACGACTGGGCTAAGGACATTATTGCATTTAATCCTTCAGCAAGCCAAGGAACCCCCATTTTAAAGAAAAGGAAACTGAGGCACAGACTGGTAATTTGCCTTATGAGCAAGGCCACACGGCCAGGGAGGTGGAGCAGGATTTGAACCTGGTTTTGCCTGACTTCACAGCCGTTGGTAGAGATGATATTCTTTGTGTGGCTCAAGGACTAGCGTTGATGCCATGGGCAGAAGTTGCCGGGAGTTGGGTTGGTTCAACCCAAGGATGCCGGGCGGGGTGCAGAGGGTGGCCGCCTGCTCCCCCCCGCCCCCCGCCTCCCCCCGTTGGTGTGCAAGCAGCAGCCGGGTTCCATGTGTCAGGCACAGGGAGGGCCAGAGCGATGGGTCTCAAATCTTGCTGTGCATTGGAAACGTCTGTGGGGTTTGTGGAAAGCAAAGGTGCCTGGGCCCCACTCCAGGCGGGCTTGGTGGGCATCAGAGCTTTTAACGCTCCCGGCGCAGCTGGGACGCCAGGCTGGCGGTGGCCGGGAGAGATTGGTGATGTTTCCTTTAGCCCCGGGGCGCTGTGACTCTGGGCCGCTGCCCTCCTCCCTGCGGCAGCAGCCCCATCAGCCCCCAGAGACGGTCCCTTGTCCCCGGCGGAGGGGCCTGCGCTGGCCTTCCCCATCTGTAAGTGGGGCGATGGTTCCCACCCCAGGGGGCTGCTGTGAGGAACAGACGTGATTCGCTGGGGGGATGCATCTGGCTCTCGGCCGGGCACGTCCCAGGTGCCAGGTAACTGTGAGGACCTCTCCCTTCCCTGGCAGCACGGGTGGGCAAGTGGGAGGTGGGCGGTCTCAGGCCGGGGCCATCCAACCTGCTTCCCCCAGCCCGCTGTGCTCCTTTTCTCCCCAGGGCCTCGCTGTCCCTCCCTTTCCTCCCCACCGGGTCCTGTCCAGGGATGCACAGAGTCTGGCAGTGTCCTGCCCGCGAGCCTGAGCCTCCTGGGGGGAGACAAGGGTGGGAGGTGGCTGAGGGGCAGGGGAGGCTGCCCCTAGAGAGGGAGGGTGCCCACCCGGCTCCTCAGCCCTCCTGGGAAGGGGTCGCCCATGGAGCCAGCCCCACCTGTCGCTCTTGGCCTGCAGGGGGCGCCAAGAGCCAGGCTACTGGCGGTGGGCCAGGTCCTCACTCAGGTGGCCACAGGCGTCCCTCAGTGGGGGGGAAGGGGTTGAAACGAATGTTGGATCCTTTCCTGCACAGACCTGGGCTTGGCCTCTCGGGGGAGAGTGGGGGATCCCATTCCCTATGGGACGTGAGGCACAGAGCCGGCCTGTCCCCAACTGGACCTCTGTTCCCTCTGCCTCTGGCCAGGGGGCCAGGTCTGGCTGTACTGGGCCCTGTCCTCTGGTGAAGGGAGGCGTTCAGGGGACCTCCAGGCAGGGGGAGCAGGCTGAGGGGCCTGGCTAACCCCCCACCCACCGTGACCTTGGGCCTGTGTCCTCATGGGTACAACAAACTGGAGGGTCTGTTTGGCCTTTCCCACTGTCAGAGTTGGGGGTCTTCCTTCCGCTGGGGCTGGGGGGTGGCCAGCCTGGTGGATGGGGCCCCTGCCATTGAACAAGGAGCGAGATGGACCAGGAGAGCCGCCTGCCCCGGCCCTAGGCGCAGAGCAGAGCGGGGGAAGCCAGGCTGAATGACAGTCGCAGGGGCTTAGGGTGAGCTGCTGGACTGCTGTGGCCGTGAGTCACTGGGCCAGCTTCCAGGAAGGAGCTGAGCAACCTCTTCCGCTGGCACCAGTGCCCACCCCCCGCCCCTGCCTTCATCTGGCACGACAGCTGTCCCCGTCCGTGCGCACGCGGCCCGGCCCCACCCATGCCCCTGCTCCCCCAGACCCCGGGGGCTTGCCCGAGGAGGGCTGGGTGCCAGAGCAGGGGAGAGTTAGGGACACAGGCATCGCAGGCCTTGCCCGCACGGTTGCTGCTTGCTTGTCCTGGGTACCCAGGCAGCGCCTGGCCACTTCACAGATGAGCAGGCTGAGGCCTGCAGAAGTGGAGCGACGTGCCTGAGGTCCCACAGCCAGCGAGTGGCGAGCAGCAGTGCAGCCCACCTTTGTCTCAGCTCTCTTCCCCCGAACTCGGCAGATCCACGGCCTGCCCTGCAAACAGGGCAGGGGGTTGACGCTACCCTCGGTGTCACATCTGGCCGACGGCCTCCTTGGTGCCTCGCACAGGGCACGATGTGGAGGTGTTCAGTAAATGCTCCCGGCATGGATGGAGGGCTCTGTCCTGCTGAGGTCCCCGCTGCTCACCTCCAGCACAGTGCTCAGGGCAGGGAAGCCGGGGTGAGGGAGGGGAGTGGGGGCCGCCTTGTCTGTTGGTCAGCCAGGGGCTTGGAGACCTGCTGGGACGAGGCCCGACCGGTCCTGGACGCCTCAGGAATCGCCCCCCAGCACCGTAGCGTGGCTCAACTTTTTCCCCAGAGACACGGGTGCTATTCGCTGACCCTCGGGCTGGGCCAGGCTCATGTGTCAATTGCACAAGCCATTCCTGGGGGTGACAGAGAGCCAGGGCATGACGGGTGGGCCGGACCCGGCCTTTGGAGGGCCTCGACCATCCTGCTTCTTCTCCTGACCGGCCGCACTGCCCCAGTTTAGGCTTCTTCCTGCCACTGCTGAGCACAGGCTTAGCGATTTGCCACCTGCTGCCCCAGCCACCCAGGACTCTAGCCATGGCCATGCCATCGATCAAGTTACCCCACCAGCCCCTGCTGCCACTGCCAGCCAGCTCGTGCCCTGATCTTCTCAAACGGGGGCTGCAGGTCCTTCGGGCTCCTCCCAGGAGGCCCTCCCCGAGCCCGGCCCGTGCCTGCAGCCCGCAAGGCTGGAGGGCCCTGGCCCTGCCAGGGAGATCAGATCCTCTCAGCCACCTGCTGTTTTCATTAGAAACTAAAATTAGCTGGGCTTGTCCCAAGCTTTCCCAGGTTTGCTTGCTTTTTTAAAAAAATAGACAAATTCCTAGAGGAAAATCCGCACCTCTGCCACTCCTCTCGGCTCCTGCTCTGCGCGTCAGGAGGAGAGGGGACGGGAAATAGCTGGAGCGTTTGGGAGGCCGAGCAGATCAGTGTCGTGGGGCCTGGCCCCGCGGGTGTCCAGGTGGGGGCTGGGACGCCAGCCCAGGCCTCTCTGCCCCCGCCCTGTGGCCTCCCTGCCTGCCCGGGCCGCATTTAGAGCCTCCTCAGGAGCGGTCGTGCCTGCGATACCAGGGAGGAAGGAGGCCAAGTGGGCGGGAGGGGGAGCCGGAAGGAAACGAAGCGTCTGCTGGATACAGAGCTGCCTTGGGAGATGCGGGCTGGGGGGAAGAAAGGTGACCACAAACCCCTCCGGGACTGTGTCCTTAGGGGCATGGGGTTGGTGGGAGGGGTACCTGTCCCCCAAGATCCTTACCACACCTGGTTTCAGGCCTTTGAATGTGTCTATAACTGTAGTCTTAGTGTCCTGCTTTCCTCTCCCCCATTGAGCCCCCGCCTCAGAGACCCCTGTCCTTGGGCATGGTAGGGACTGGGGACACCGGCAGACTGGGTTGGAAGCCCACCTCTGTGTTACTTGAAGCAAGTGAGGGGACACCTTTGAGCCTCAGTGTGTTCATCTATAGAATGGGGAGACTAGCAGTTCTCACCTAGGGAGGATTAAGTGAATTAAATGTGCACGTGGTAGATGCTCTTCTTGTTGCAGAATTGCTATATTACATCATTATTAAGACAGCTGCCATCGTTGTTGTCATCTCCACCTTCTTCTCAAGGCCGCTCTGTAGTCCCTCGAGCTGCACCCTCTCCTGGACCCCGGACCAGACCAACGCTGGGTTCTGTTCATTCGTTTTGCTTTTGCGTGGCTCTCCCAGCCCTCTTAGACCGCGGTTCCCAACGTTTTTTACAGCTGAGCACACCGGAGAGGTGGGACATCCTCCTGTCGAGAACAGCGGGTAGCTTCAGCGGCTATGCTGACTGCAGATGGTCGACAGTCTCCAGACAGTTCGCGGAGTTAGAGAAGGTGTTTCCTGGTGATTCCGGCCTGTCAGTCGGACGCCGTGAGGGCTCTGGTGTGGGAGGTGGGGTGGAGGGGCTGGTACTGCTGGGAGATCAAGAGCTGGGGACACTGCGGTGAGAACAGCAGGGACAATGGCATCCAGGACAAGCCCAGGTGTGCCCGGGGACTTGGAAACCATGTGTGGGAACGGTAGCTGACCAGCAGCAGGGGACCTTATCGTCCCCCGTCGCCTGTGCCATTCAAGCAATAGTCGCATGTCTCAGTATGTCCTTATTGCAACAACGCAGGGTTGGCCGGGCAGGTATTCTCCCCTCCATTTTACAGATAAGGAAACTGAGGCTCAGTGAGGTGTGTCTTTGAGGTCATGCAGCCTGTAGGGTGGTCAGGATTTGAAAGCAGGTCATTCTGTTTCCTAAGCCTGGAACTGATTGGTGAGGCTCCAAAGACCTGAGGAGATGGCCCAATTCTTCCCTGGATGGTCTTTCTAGAGCCCGAGTCTTTTCTGAACTACAGCGAGGCTGTCTGGGCTGCTTTCAGGAGTCAGGGGTGCTGGGGGGGGTGTCTCGGTGGTCATGTGGCTGCCTGGATAGTGTCGGGGCCTGTGGTCTCTGTAGCTGTCAGAGCCATGGAAGGTGTTGCTGTCCCTGGCCTGAAACCCACGGAGGGGCGGCGGGTGAGGAGGGGCTGGCTTTGGAGACACTCATGGTGGGTCCTGGCCCTGCCAGGTATTCAGGGGTCGGGGGGGCGCTGCCTTCACCGTCCTTCTTCCCAGCCTTAGCATGGTCCTCAGGCTCTCAATGCCCTGGTCAAGTTCTCTTGAACCCAAGTGCATTTCCCCAGTTGGAGAGAAACCATGGCCTCCTCTGGAGCCCACACCCTGACTCCTGCTCCTTGGGGCTCTCTTTCCCCCCTTCCTGTCTCCGGGGACCCCCAGCCCCTTCACCCCCATCCCCAGAAGCCTCAGCACTCCCATTTTCTGTCTTTTCGTTTCCCATTTTCTATTTCTTCCCATATCCTGTGCCCCAGCCCCCTACATTTCACTCCTGAGGGTCTCCGTGTCCCTCACTTCCTGTTTGGGAGCCCCCACTCCCATTTCCCGTCTCTCTGCATTTGTTCCCAGGGAGCTGGTGGCCGACTCAGGGCCACCTCGACCTGAGCTTGAATGGCCCCAGCGCTGTGCCAGGAGGTGAGGACTCTCCTCCTCTCCCTGAGGCAGGTGCAGTCGTGGGGGTTGAGTGGGTGTCAAATTTAAGGCACCTCCTGACCTCACCTTGCCCCCTACTTTGCCAGCAGAGAGCTTTCCTTTGCAAAGACCCACCCGATCCTTGTCCCCAGAGAGCTTTTCCTGCCCCGTGGCCACTGAACCATTGAACCGTCCTCCCAGCTCAGCTGAGGGAACCTGGGGGTGGGGAGCCGGGAGCGACGGTGAAACCCCAGCCGAGCTGTCCAGAGCCAGCGCTGGCTTCCTGGAGTGAGGCTCTGTGGTTCCAGGTTTCCAGTGAGTTCCTCGGCCCTGGCGGATCCCTTCCAGAGGCCCGATCCTGGAAAGCCCGTGGGTGAACCCCCAGCTGCACCCCAACCAGAGCAGGTGGGAAACCTTGGTTCCTCCCTTGCTCATGCCCCCAGCAGAGAACGACTGGCTAGCGGCACAGGGCTGCAGGGCTGCTGCCGTCTGCTGCAGGGAAGGTTCTGGGAGGACTGTCAGGAGACCTGGGACGTAGTTTGGTTCTACCACCATGTGCCATGTTGCCCTAAGTGTGCTAAGACCTCGGCATGTTCGCATGGGGCATCCCAGCCACTCCCCTGCGTGGAGGCTCAGTGTCCCAGGGAGGGGGTTGAAGCTGATAATCCCGGAGAACCCCCCTCACTCTGATGTCCTGAAGCCCCAGATGCCAGGACAGCTGGGGGTCCCTGACTCAGGAGGGAATACTCTGCTGTCTCCAGCCCTGGGGGAAGAGTTTCTGCGATCGCAGGGCTTGCGTGTGAACAGAGAAGTAGGGTCTAAAGGGACCATTCAGAGGCACCCCAGGAAAGAGGCACCTTGAGTCCCTGCTGTCCTAACAGGCCTCCCCAAAGATCCATGTGAGCTGGCAGGAGGCTTCTTTTCTCTGAGGACACATCCCTCCCTCCTTCCACCCACCTCCCTGCTGCTCTCTTCTCAGACCAGGTCCCCTCCGCTGCTGGGGTTCTGACTCGTCAGGGAACTTTTAAAACAGTTTGGTTTCAGTTTGCCAGGAGATGGGGCAGTGAGGAGAGGTTTGGATGGGGGACAGGGAGCTGGTGGGGTCACCGCAGGGAGCGAGCCTTCCCGAGTTTGGCTGAATCACAGAAGATGCAGTTCGAGACTCAAGAGATAAAACCTGGCAACCCCTGTGGAAATCTGGAGAGCAACCACGGGGTTGCGGCTCTGCCTTCCAGCTGGGCTTGCCGAGCGAACCAGCGGCAGCTCTTGCAAGCCCGCTGCAGCGGAGGGGTGACCGGAGGGGCCATGGCAGGCGGCTGCCACCCCCGCCCCGGGCTCCCTGGCCAATCTGTGCCCTGTTGGCTCAGCCCAAGCCCCTCTTCCCAGAGGGAGGAATGAAAGGAAGAGGCTTGGTGCAAACACTCGGCTTTCCAATTGCACCCACAGGGCTGGAGTTGGGCGAGTTTCAACAGGTTTGGGGAGCACTGTCTTGTCAGATGCTTGCTGAGTTGCTCAATTCCTAATCCAGGGTTGAGGGAAGAAAGTCAAACCATAGCAGACAGCTGGGTCGTGACTGCTGCCTGGGCAAACCCCTCGGGCAGAGCCTGGTCCTGGGGCACAGCAGGGGGGAGTCGGGGTGGTGAGGAATGCTCAGCCCGGCTCTGAGGCTCTGTCCTAGCCGAGGAGGGGCAGAGCAGCAGATCTGCGGGTGACAGCCACACTTCCTGACAGCCACTGGTGCACCTTTCAGTATCACCTGTGCCTCAGGGCAGTGGAGCGGAGCCTCCTCCTACTCCAGGTCTTTGAAGATGGGCTACCATTTGACAGCTTAGAACCCTCTGGAGTGAACAAGCCTGTCTTTCGTTCATCCATCAAATATTGACCGAGCACCTGCTACACGGCCGGCATGTGCCAGGCACTGTGAGGATATTCGGAGGTGTTTATGCCACAGCCTCGGCCTCCAGATGTTTATAACTTTGTAGAAGCAGTAAAGAAACCACTCCACCGGACTACAAGATACATGCCATGAAATGGTTCTCTGGGCAGGGGATGAAAATCATGAGATTTGGACATGACAGCAATTCAAGTTCAAGTCCTGCTTCTGACTTGCAGAATGACCTTGGGGAAGTCCCTGTACCTCTGGGCCTCTGAAGTGACCTGAAACTATAGACACTCCTCTCTTCTGAAAGATGGTGGTGGTGGTGGGGGGAGGGGATTGTGTGGTTCAAGCAGGATAATGGGCGTGAAAGATGTTTGTAAAACATTGATTCTCAGTGGGGGTAGGAGGTGATTTTTGCACCCAGGGGACATGTGGCAATGTCCACAGACATTTTTGGCTGTCACCTGGTGGGGGATGCTACTGGCATTTGGTAGGTAGAGGCGAGGGATGCTGCTAAATGTCCTACAATGCACAGGAAAGCCCCCTAACAAAGGATTACCCAGCCCCAACCATCAGTGGCGCAGGGGTGGAGAAGTCCTGGTGCGAACTGTGAAGTGCTGTGGGTGGGCGAGTGATTGCCATTCGCGGCCCAGAGCCATGGGAGGAGCACGCAGAGACAGGTTTTTACTATTTGGAAGGGAGGGATCCTTTTAAAAGGGATCCTTTTAAGCCAGGGACCAGGGGGACGATTCCTGGGGGAGATGGGCCACACCTTTACCTGTGGGGCTAGCACTGCACATCTGGGCTGGCTCTGCCCCACCGCTGCCCCAGGGAGTTGTGTGCTGAGTGCCAGGCCGTACTCCACCCACGACCAAGGGAGTTAAAAACCCCCGCTGGGCGAGCAGGCACACGGGAGCTTGGCCCGAAGACACACACCTGTGGGGACTCAGAGCCAGTACGGCGTGTGATGCCACCTTCGCCTCCCCCATGGCACTGAAGGGTGCTTTCAGCACCTCCTGTGGCCAGCAGGGTTGGCCGGTGAGCCAGGCGAGGTTCTCCAGGCTCTGTGGGCTCTTGTGAGCAGGGAGGTGGCAGCCTAGGTCCCTACCTGTGTAAGATCACAGGATCTGGGCAGGACAGTTTGGGATAAACAGGGCTTGGGAGCAGCAGCCTGGAGGCCCGTTCTCTCCATCATTGCTATAAACAGGGACACGACCCCACAGCTCACTGACAGCAGCGCTTGCTTCTAGCAGCTGCCACAGCCCCCATTTCCAGCAGTGTGCCTGGCACCGTGCCAGCATGCTACATTCACAGGCTCGCTCTTTCCTCCCAGCCACCACTGCGTGCCATTTGCACCAATGGGTACCATTTTACAGATGAGGAACCTGAGGCTCAGAGAGGTTAAGTAACCTGTCTGAGGTCACTCAGCTGGGCAGTGGCAAAGCTGGGATGGGTCTCAGGGCTATCTGTCTCAGAGAGCCAGTTGTTAGCTACTCTGCTGGCCTGCCTTTGAGTGTAGCAAGGGCTGCTCCTGTCCCTTGCCTAGTCGGCTTCTGCTAGAGCCCCAGCTCAGCACACCTTTGCCTTTCTCTGGGAAATCCACAATAATGAAACCTTAGCTTGTCTATTCCCTAATTCTTCTCAGTACTTCCACCCGGGGTTCAGAATAATCTGCTGAGGACTGTGGCCCAGCGGGAGGAAAAGGCCCTCCCAAGGCCACCCAGCATGTGACATAGAGCTGGGACTGGAACCCAGGTCTCCTGACTCCCAGCACAGTTTCAGTGCTGGGGGGAACATTCAGACACATTTCTGAGTCCAGGTCCGTGGCAGGGCAGCCCCCTTGAGGGCAGAGTCTAGGCTTCCATGGAGGGACAATTTTCATCCATCCAGCCCTCCTTCAGTGGTGGGAGCTGCCACAAGCTGTCAACTGGCGCCTGGTGCCAGATGAGAGTCTAATCAACAGCTTCCAGCTTCTCTGGAGTTGCCCAGGCCTCAGGCAGCCCTCTCAGCTCCAGGCTCTGTCCTGCTTAACAGCTGCACGCAGTGGGACACCTGGCCTCCCCGCCAGGCCACCCGCCCTTCTAAGACAACAGACAGCACTGGCCTCTTGCAGCCGGCCATCCGAGCCAGCCTGGACTGAAGCCCAACTCCAGGTAGTGGCAGGAGAGTGGCACCCGGGCCTTGCCCCTTGGCAAGTGTGGCCAGCCATCCTCTTGGGGCCAGGCATCCGGCGCGCCTCACACTTGAGAAGACACAGCACCAGCTGCCACACCTGAGTGGACATCTGCCTGCCCAGAGCTTTTCCTTCCAGAGGCAGCTTCTGGGTCAGACTCTGGGCAATTACCTCTCTGCTCCCTAATCTTATATCTGTAAAATGGGATTTAAATGTTGTCAGGATTTAGGCAGTACAGTGGGAGTTGTGATAATAATTGTTATTGTCACGGTTCTACAACCTCCAGGCCAAGTCCTCTCTGTGACTGCTCCGGCTGACGGGGCATGCGCCCTGTCCCGCCTATGTGTGCTCTTGCTCCTTATCCTGTCTTTCTACCGAGACCCCAGGCTCCTCGGAGGCCAGGCTGTGACATCTATTTCCCCCAGAGCTGGCTTGTCCCTGGCCATCTGGAGGTTGGATGGAGGTGGATAAATACGACACCCACCCTTGGCATGTGCCCGGAGTCTCCATCACAGCCTCTCGGGTTTGTGGGGTCCTGGGAAGCCCCTCGCTCCTCTTGCCTTAGGTTGAGCAGAGAGACCCTTGGCTGGAAGCTGGGGGTGGAGCAGGAGTGAGCTGGGTCATCCAGAGACCTGCTTCGTGGCAACCTGAACCATCGCTGTTGCAGAGAACAGGTTTGCCAACCTCTCTTCTCCCTCCAGGCCGCCCCTCCTCACCCACCCCCTGCGGCGCAGGCACGAGAAGGAGCTGCTGGAATTCCCCACGGTTTGCAAGCTGAGGCTGCCTTCCTGGCTGGGACTCTGGGCTTGGACATGGCTAAAAGTGGGTCCCAACTCTGGGATGGTTTTAGGGAAGGGAGTATAGTGTCACTGCCTGGGAGTCAGAACACCTGAGTTCAGTTCTCAGCTCTGAGTTTTGGGCAAATAGTTTCCCCTCCCCGGGCCTCAGTTTCCTCATCCATAAAATGAGCCAGAAGACTAGATGCTCTTGAAAGACTTTTCCACTGCAGATGTCACTGTCTTCCCTAAGGCCTGCGTCAGACACTTTGATCGCCACTTTCGCCCCTGCTTCTTTGCAGCTTTCCAGGTGCTGGGCAGGGAAGACTCAGTTCTTGGTCTTCCTCATGCTCAGCCCTGTTTTGGAGACCCCGGCTCTGAGCCCACGCTTGCAACAGTCAGCTCCAGGGACCCCAGGTTCCCCCAAGTCCAAACCAGCTCCCCTCCTCAGCTCTGCCACTCAGGCCCCACTCAGGGGGGTGGCCTGCAGGGGGCAGTGGGAGGAGGTGGAGGTATCCTGGTTTCTGTACGCTCTACCACCGCTCCTGAAGTGTTAATCAAATTAAGGCTCCAAGAAAAACAAAAGCTCCGCGGCCACTTCAGGCTGCCTTGGAGTCACTCGCTCCTAGAACAGCTGGGAGAATTCCACATCACCTCTGTCCCCCAAGCCCTGGGTGGCTCTGACCCCAACGAACACACACCCCTTCCAGCCTGAAGGGCCCCGGCTGGCCACAATGACCTCATAGCAACAGCCATTGGACACTCTGGGCAATTTCATGGGAGATATTTGTTCTTTGGTCTTGATGCACAGAGAATTTTTTCCTCTCTCCCTGTCTCCATGGAAACCCCAGCTACACTGTTGGCGATCCCCCTTCCCACCCCATGCTTTTCAGATCAATATTGGAGCCTGGCTCCCCACTGGCTGCCCACAGCGGATGGCGGCAGAGCTCTGGGCAGGAGGGATTGGGGCCAGGGTTAAGCCTGGGGCATGGGGAACCATCACCCAGGGGGATGAAGGAAGGGTCCTCTCGCTCCCTGTTCACCCACCCACTGCAGCTCATCCCTTTAGCTCTCCTCCCACCCCCGCTTTAGCCTGCCTCCTCCTAGCGAACCTCTGCCCCTGACCAGGAAGCCCTCTGAGCACAGACCCAGTCAAGGAGAAACAGACAGGTCACCAGCGGTTTCCACCCCGATCTCCTCAGGCGAGACGCAGGCGGGTGGGGGGCTGTTGCCCTCTTTAAGGTCTGGACGGAGTTTCTTCCCGCCCCAGGGAAAACCGAGGCCTGACCAGCGCCAGTGCGGTCTCTCGGAGGCCCGGCGTCCCCGTCCCTTCCCTCCTATCCCCCGTTCCCGCCCCCCATGCAGAAACAGGTCCCTGCACGCCTCCAGCCCAGCCCGCAGCGCGGCGCAGCTCGGGCGCGGGGAGCTCGATCCCGGACTTCTCCGGATTAACCTGCTATTATGTCCCGGAACCCTTCCCTGCAATGGGCTTCCTCGGCGACCTGTCAGTCCCGCTGGGCTGTGCTCGGCGCCCAGGACGCCTCCCGGGCAACCGCCCCGCGCTTGCACCCCTTGCGCCCTCGAGCACCCCGGGCCGCCTGTGGGTGCGGACCGGACCCCAGCAGGAGGGGACCCGGGGTCGTCAGAGGGAGGCTCGGGCAGTGGCGGCCGCAGCAGAGCGAGCGAGCCTCCCGTCCGGCGGCCGAGACACCTGCCGGGCGCCCCCGCGCCCGCTGCCCCGCGCCGCCTGGCACCGGCCGCTGCCCCCGGGGCCTGCCCCGCCCCGCCCCGCCCGGCCCCGGCCCGACTTACAGCCAGTTGCTCGCGGCGGCCGAGAAGACGGCGAAGACGAGGAGGCGCAGCGAACGCAGGCAC
>NW_012149075.1:643782-646298 GCF_000956105.1 Propithecus coquereli
GGGCCGAGGATGGGGTTACCTGGGCGGGCCCAGCGGCCCGGGACACCCCCCGGGGGCGGGCCGGAGCAGCGGCGGCAGCGGCCGCCCTAGCCCGCGGGACTGGGCTGCTCCGGGGCCTCCCCGGCTGGGCGCCCGGGAGGACTCAGGGCCGAGCCCGCTCCGGGCACGCCCGGCTGCGCGCCGCCTAGGCCGGCCCGGAGAGAGGCGCGGCGACCCAGCTGCGCGGTCCCCGCCCGGGCCTTGGGGACAGGCGGGCACAGCTCCCCCAGCCCGCCGCTGCGGGCACTGCACCGCGGCCCTCGCTGTCCCCCTTCGCCCTCCGCCGGCGCCTCGGAGCCCAGATCCTGCCCGACCGACCCGAGCGTGGCTGCCACTCGCGCGCGCCCAGGCGCTTGCGCTCCAGGCATCGGGGCAGCGCACCGGGGCGCTTGGTGCCGCCCGGCCGCCCCCCGCCGGGCCCCCCCTGCCTCCTGACCCGCGCGTTCTGCAGCCCAGCTCTTCTCTGGCGCTGATCTCGCTCCAGCCTTCCGGGAGCTGGACCGGGCCTCCCCAGCTTTGGGCAGCTTGGGACAGTGGCCCGAGACTGAGGGAATCCGAAACCTCGCTTCTGGCTAGCCACAAGCTCTGGGCGCGCCCTGAGCCGCAGGGTCCTGACTCTCCGAGCCTCCGTTTTCTCATCTGAGAAGTGGACTTAGGACTCCGGGGTCAGGAGGATGGAAGGAGCTTAGGGAAGGTCTCATTTTTAGCACACCCACCAAGTCTTGCTTTGCTTTTGGTTTTCTGTGTGCTTGTTTTATTTATCCTTCCATACCGGGCAGATTCAGCCTCCTGCTGGTCTCCGGCACAGAGGGGGCGGCTGCCATGTTTGTGGAAGGAATGAATGAGTGGAATGGAATGGGCCGCAGCGGGCCTGTGCCTGGCGGGTCCTGAGAGCCGAGTCCACACCACAGGAACCGTGATAGGTGCCTGCCCAGCCAGGCCACACCCTCTCAGGTCACTGACCTGATTCCGTGTTCCTTCTCACCCTGCCTCAGGCGGCATACCCCAGCTACTCAGAGCTAGAAGGATCTCTGTCTAAACAGGGAAACTGAGGCCCAGAAAGGGGCAGGGACCTATCCTACTCACTAAGGGCTGGGGACAGAGGCAAAGACCAGGCTTATGCCCTTACCCCGACCCTGTGCTCTTTTCTGATTTTGAAGCATGAGGTTTGCTCCCCAAGATCACCATGCTTGGGTGCTGGGATGGTGCCCTTCACCCCATGAGGTCCCCGGGGGTTCAGCACAGAGGAGGGGCTCAGTAAACATTTGGTATTGGGACTGGGCAGAAGGTGGCAGGGATTTGTGGGCTGGGCAAGAATACAGATGGAGGTTCACATACCATATGTCTAAATATTTGCAGGTTATAAATCAAGCTAACAAAATGCGGAATAAAGTATGCTCTATGGCCTCAGAAAAAGCAGAGGGTAAAATCCAAGGAGAAAAAAAAGGTAAAAGAAAATATGCTCCATTCTTCTACCTTGACAAATGCAGTTTCATAACAACGTGGAAGGCCGACTTTGAGTGCAGAATTCTCAGACTCCCCAGACCCTGCACTGGAGATGGTGGCATAGGCAGAGGGCCCCGTGCCTGCCTGAGCCCCCACCCGCTGCCTTTTCCCGCCTCTGCCTCTGTCCTGCCCTTCACGGAGTCTTGTGCATGCAGGCGAACATCTCGGCTTGCTCTTGCAAGCTCTGTCCACCCTCCCACTGCCCACCCCACCCTGAGGGCTGCCCCTTGGTCACCCCTCAGGCTTAGGGCTGGCTACGCCAGGGGCGCACTCTGTCCTCAGGTGCTGCATCTGGGGAAGAGACCACACAGGTCCTGGAAGTGGACCAAGGGCCATCAGTGCAGGGGATGGCAGGGGCCTGGGTACCCAGAGTGTGCTCTAGTGGAGGCAGCACAGCCTCTGGGTGGTCATGTCCCTTTGCCCCGTGGTCTCCCCTCCCTGTGGTGAGTGGTTAGCCGGAGGAGGGCCAGAGTGTGGGGTCCCCAGGGCAGGGGCTACGCTCACCTGGGTCTAAGGGTGGTACTGAATTGCTGAGTATTTTGAGCCAACATATTCACTTCCTGGAGACTCAGTGAGGTATGGTAGAAAATAAATAATAATAATAATAATAACTTAGATAGCGACAGGCAATTATTTTAGGATGGCCATATAATTTTCTTCCAAACCAAAATGTTTTAAAGAGTGACAGGGCTCTAGCTGGAAGGTTTGCTGGGGTATCAGGCATACGCCAGGCCACCTGGGATGTGTGGTCCTGCTCACGTTTTGAGCCCTTGTGTGCGGGCGTTGTTCTCAGTGCCTGACGGGCCTTCACTCATTCGATCCTTGCAACAAATCTAGGAAGTAGGTACTGTTATTGCACCTATTTTTACAGACATGGAAACCAGGGTGACTCGCCTAAGGGAAAGTGGTGGACCTGGGACTCCAGAGCCATGTCCTCAGCCCCCATGCCACCCTGAACCTGGTACTGTGGT
>NW_012149075.1:649728-679639 GCF_000956105.1 Propithecus coquereli
GGCCAGTTTTAAATTTTTTATTATGAAAATGTTCAAATATACACACTAGAACAGAGTAATAGTATAATAACCCCCCATATACGCATCACCCAGATTCAGTCATTATCAATATTTTGTCCCATTTGCTTCATCTACTTTCTAAAATCACTACTGATTTATTTCAAAACACATGCCAGACATCTTGTCGTTTCCCTAGTACCTACTTCGGTGCACGCTTCTAAAACCAGCGATGTGCCAGAGCCACTGGTTCTGGTGGCTAAGACCTCACTGTGCACCTGTCTGGCCAACGCCGTGTTCAGTGACATCATGTTGGTAGCTTGAACTCAACCACGATGGGAGTATTTGCACCATGGGAATTGGCAGACACCACAAACCACAGGGCTCCCCTCCGCCTCCCCACCCCAGAGAGCCGGTTGTTAAACATTTACCAGAACACCACTGTCTAAAACACAAAGACAATTTCTTACACAATCACTGTGTTATTATCACACCCAAATGAAACTAACACTAACGTCCTAGTTAAATTTCCCCACTAGTTTGTCCAATCAGGTCTTCTATTTGGACATAAGGATATACGGTTGTTATGTCTCTTAATTTTTCTTTATCTAGAGCAATGCTCCTTTATCCCCAACTTGTGGGTTTTTCTTTTTTAAATGCCCTTGATCATTGCAGACATCCGGTTGATCTGCAGTGGGTCCTGCCTTCTGCGTCGCCTGTGTGCGCTATCACTTCACGTGTCCTCTGTGCCTGCCTGTCCTGTGGATGCTGTAAAGTCTGAGTAGATTACGGTGGCTTTTTGTTATTTTACCATCAGCATAGACCAAGTGCACTCACTGTGGAATCCTTTGCCATTGGGGAGGGGTCATCGGACCGAGGAAAGACGGCTCTTCTGATTGGGCCTCACCAGTCAGGGCAGGTCTTTCTACATTCCGTCTCGGGGATGAAGAACCTGTAGCTGCCTTCGGGAGTTCACTCCAGGATGCCGTCACTTGGATGGGCAGTATTCCTGCCTCCTGTCTAACTGCAGTCTCTCCTGCTTTAGCTGAATCCCATTTTCTCTACCCGGGACCCTGGGATTTCTCAACCTCCTCTCCTTCAAGTCTCTTCTAGTGCCAAGGAGAAAAACAACCCCAAACATCTCGTGATTCCAGGATTTTTAAGCCCTGCACTTGAAGCAGTAATCATTTCATCCTGGAGTGGTTGTGACCTTGTTATGGCCCCAGCCCCTGCCCAGGAGAAGTCATGCATACCTTCTCCACCCAGCCGAAGGCTCAGGATGGAGCAAAGGACATCCCCGCTTTGCCTGCTGTCCTGGGTCCCTCCGTGCACCCGGGCTGGCAGCGCTGGGTCTTGTCCCCTGACCCAGCCTCAGGTCGTGGTCCTGACCTCCCGACAGGGCTCCCGTCCTCTCCTGGTCTTCCCACCTGGCTGAATCCTGGAAGCTGGTTTTTCTCAGCCATCCTGCTCTTGTCCCCTCACCGGGTCAGCTGGCAGCTTGCTCTTCTCTTTCAGAAACGGAGAGCTGTGGGGGAAACCCTTGAGCTGGGAGGGATGCTGGCTCTTTGGGAAGCGAAGTGGCGTCTGGGGAGCACGGAGGCTTTGTTAGCACTGTGCCCGGCGCGGTGAGTTCGAATCCGAGCCTGTGCCGGAGCTGCTGTCAGGAGAACAGCTGCCCTGAACCAGACCCAGCCTGGGACACAAACTGTTGAGGGGTGGAAAGGCCGGGTTAGCCCCACCCTCTCCACCCGGCAGCTCATTGCCCTGAGGGGCGCTCGGGGGTGGGCAGGGTGCACTTGGCTTTTTTTCGAAAAAGGTAATTCACGTTGCCTTCAAGGGAAGAAAGCGGAGGAACCTGGAGGAGCTAAAATCCACGCCTGTCGTGAGTGTCGAGAGGCAGGCAGACAGTCCGGAAGGCCGTGGGCACCTGCCACCCCGGCGTCTCAGAGAAACCTCTCCCTTGCAGAGAAAAATTCAAGGTGAGTTGGGAGAGGCCATCCACCAAGTTCACGGTAACAGGGACTGTCACTGACAGCTAAGGGTTACCGTGTAAGGTGCCAAATTGTTCTCGAACGTTTAGTGTCCTGGCTTGTTCTTATTAGAACGTTAAAAACATGGATCGCTAAGGTGTTTTAATAGAGGACTTAATTTTTCTTACACATCCCCAACTGGAATGAATGATCCGATGTTTGTCCTGCTTTGGTCTGAAATCGACCGTGCTGTCTCCCCGAGCACCCTGACCTCATGATGGGAAGGGTCACAGGCGTGGGCCCTGGGCTCAGCCAGCCTCGGTGTCTGACGCAGGCTTGTCCCTCACTAGCCGCGTGGCTTTGGGCGAACCATGTCTTCTGCCCTCTCTTTCCTCTGCAGGCCTTTGCATGTGCTGTTCCCTGCTGGGAACCTGCTCTTTAGCGGCCCAATCCCCTACGGGGCTCAGCTTTCACAGTGTGTCTGAGGAGATGTCCTTGGGCTCCTGGTCACATATTCTCTCTCAGCCCCTTGGACTTTTTCTCCGAAATGCTGTCAACCTAGTAAAAATGGTTATTCGTTTTTGGTAAAATTATCTGTTTACTGTGTCTCTTCAGGTGATTATGACCCCCAGGGGGGGGATCATGCCTGTCTTCCTCACTGCTGTGGCCCTGGTGCCATGACGTGCCCGGCACACGGTGGGCGCTCAGTGAGTGCAGAATGAATAGATTATAATTCTCCAAGCCAGTTTCTTCATCCAGAAAATGGGCCTGTGAGTATCTTTCCCCTATATGGGAATAGACATACCTGACAAACGTTAGTGCCTTTCCTATCCTCGTCCCTGGCAAAAAACTCAGGAGAAATAAATGGTCTTTTGAATTGCTAGCCTGAAAAGCCCTGCAACTCAAAGGATCAAACACAAAGTTGGAATTATAGTTCTGAAATGATTGCCGGGCACATTAGCTCATGCCTGTAATACCAGCTACTTGGGAGGCTGAGGCAGGAGGATCACTTAAGCCCAAGAGTTTGAGGTTACAGTGAGGTTATCATGTCACTGCACTCCAGCCTGGGCAACAGAGACCTCATCTCTAAATAAATAAATACATAGAACGTTCTGGAATGATTGAGGTGTCCCTGACTTCTGCTACAGAGGGCTGGACTAAATGGCCCTCTCAGGCAGGTCCTGGGGAGAAAAACCATGAGAGAGCTGGTTTGCCTGCATGTGCAGGGCCCAGAGCTGGGCCGAGGAATTCCTGCAGAACTGTGGGGACCTTGGGTGTGACTTCTAAGCTCCTCTTGGCCTTTGAGGTGGAATGTAGGATGGCCCGGAACACCTGCTCCCCTATGCTGGACGGGAGGACTTCCTGGAGGAGGTGACATCTAAGTTTAGGCCTGAGGGATTAGTAAGATTAGCTTGGCAAGTAGTGAGAGGAAAAGCGTTCTAGGCCAAGGGAATAGCATGCGCAAAGGCCTGGAGGTGAGATGGCACCGTGTGTCTGAGGGACGAAAGAAGTTCAGAGAGGGGCGGGGGAGCCGATGAGGAGTGGGTGGGTCATGATGAAGCAGGAGGAGGCCAGCAGGGGCCTGGGTGCGAGCGGAGAGAAAGAGGCTACCCAACACGTGAGGGGAGGCCTGGACGAGACTGAAGCTTGTGGGACTCTGTGTGCGTGTATGTGCATGCGTGTGTGTGCACGCATGTGTGTGTTCAGGGGGGAGATGGACGGGCGGGGGCAGCATCCTCAGCCTCCCGCCAGCAACCACGCACACAGATGCCCAGCCGGCGTCCCCACGGATGCAGACGCCCCGGCACTGAAGTGTCAGGAACCCGCCAGGGCGGCAGCAGCTGCTTCTAAATCAAGGCCAAAGGCAGCCGCGGGGCTGGGCTGGGTTTGGCGGTTCTGCCGTATGGGCTGATGTGGGGGCAGGGGCTGAAGGGGGCTCTCGGGCAGGGATTCTGGGCCAGAATGAGCCTGGCTGGTTTGGGGAAGTTTATTTTGGACGCTGGGATGATGCAAAATTAAGTGGGGAGGAAAAAATAGATGAGGCGGCCACGAGGGTCTGTCTGTGGCTGGCGGGGCTGTAAGTGGCCAGCTAGAAGTGCGTTGTTGGGTAAACAGACGGGGGTGGCAGCTTTTCTGCACGCCCGCTATAAATATCTCCAGCTTGCCGTCCCTGCTGGGGTTTCCTGGCACTGTGGGTGTGGAGATCAAGGTACAGACACAGGGCACTTCCGGAGTGGCAGAGGGTGGCCAGGGCACAGCTCGGATGCCAGCCCCCTGGGGGCGGAGCAGGCGCTGAGGACTGAGGCTGAGGCCCTGGGCCAGGCAGGAGACGCTCCTTTGCCGTGAACTGGCCGTGGCTCTCGGGCAAGCCCCACGCCCTCTGTGCGCCTCGGTTTCCTCACCTGCAAGGTGGGGAGGATGAAACGAGGCCAAGGAAGGGACAGGCACCCTGTAGACACTCAGGAAATGCTGTCCCATGTCAAGTCTCCTGCTGTGTGACCTGGGTGAGTCCCCTCGTCTCCCCAAGTCTCACTTTCCTCATCTGAAATGTGGGGAGAAGAACCAGAGTCTGGAGGCTGAAAGGGAACTACGGGCGCCGGCCTGCCGTGTGGGGTTTCAGGGCAAACTGGGGGCCAGGCTGGGGCCCTCTCCAGCCTCCGCAGCCCCCACGGGGTCTCTCTCATCCCTGCAGTATTACAGCGCTTGGAAATGGTCACGATGCTGGTGGCAGCCATGCGCACTGCTGGCTTTGATGACCCGGAGCTTTATAAAAGTTATCTCAGTCCCTTTTCCTCACCTCCCCGTCTTATGGATGACGGTCTGAGGCTCGGAGAGGAGGGGCTGCTGGAAGGGGCAGAGCTGGGTCCACAAGACTCTTCATTTGGCCAGTAAATGGTCACTGCAGGTCCACCACACGCCAGACCCTAGGCAAGGTGCTGGGGATTTAGCGGAA
Organism: Propithecus coquereli; assembly: GCF_000956105.1. NCBI lineage: Eukaryota > Metazoa > Chordata > Mammalia > Primates > Indriidae > Propithecus > Propithecus coquereli. The sequence goes on from NW_012149075.1 coordinate 654,649, forward strand.
AACAAGACAGCCCCGTTCCCGCATCCACGGAGCTCCCAGGCTGGTGGGGGAGATGCGCTATAAATTGGGGAGCTGACTAATACGCAGGCAAGCATCGTATGGCTAGCACGGCCTGGCCACCCCTTGCTCTCCTGTGTCTTTACCAGATGTGTGTTCTAGAATCAAGGGGCTTTGTTATCCAGTCGCCCACAGCACCGGCCCTGAAGTTGGCTGATACCTGCTGAAATGAATTAGGAGCGTGTAAATTCAGTTCATCAAAACATTCCCTGAATTCTACTCTGTGCAGAACTTGTGCTAGCATCTGGGGACCCAGGGCTGGTCACGCTGGCCTGGAAGAAGGGGATGAAAGCATTGCCTTATACACATCTGTAGGGTGTGTCATGATGGGAGAAATACTTACACACCTTCCCAAGAGCCCAGTGAATTAGGCAGGGCAGGTATCATTGTTCCCATTTTACAGATTAGGAAACTGAGGTCCAGTAAAGTGAACTGTGACACTCAGCTGGGCCGTGACGTGAACACAGGATTGCCTGACTCCGAATCCAGTGCTCTTCCCCTGCAGGTTGGGAAGCGGCCTCTGTGCCAGTGGGAGAGGTCCCAAGGGCCCCCCAGCTGCCCCTGACCTGAGGACCATGTCAAGCTCAGCAGTGGCATTCTGGCCAGGGGAAGGGCAGGCACTTTACCTTGTCTCTTGGGTCCCATTCGGAAGGTGCCCGCCTGCAGGTGGAGGGCGGAAGGGACTCTGGACAGGGTTTCTAGAGCCCGAGCTCTGCCCTTTGCCAACCGGACCGTAGGAATCCTGCTCATTCTCTCTGAGCCTCAGCTTTTCTGTGCATATGAAAGGGTTGGGCTTGATGACCTCTGGGCAGCATTTCCGGCCTAGAGGGCCTGCCCACGGCCCACGAGGGCACAGTTGGGAGCAAGGGTCCTTCGGAGACTAGGCCGGGATGAGGTTGATGCTCCGCCCCACGTTGGGAGACTCGGGCTAATGGCTGATCCTGAAGTCTCTGCCCACAGCAAGCTGGGCCGGGGAGCTGGGGAGTGAAGGTGCCTCTTCAGACCACTGGGCCCCCCGGAATGAGGAGATGGGGCCAGGGCCTTAATGCTGTTTCCCCTCCCTGCCTGGTCACTGACTCGGGGACAGTGGGACATAGCATGTGTGGCAGCAGGAGGGCTAGTCACAGACGTCCAGGTTCTCCTCTTCCCAGATCCGTGGTAGGAGTGCACGTCCCACCTGCCTGAAGTTAGGGGCAGCCAGGTGACTGGCTTTGGCCAGTGGAATGTGACAGCACCCGGCCACTAGCAGGGTGGTGGTAACTTGGGTCCTGGGGGAGGACAGCATGGGGCAGAGCCCCCGCCAGCCCACAGGCATGGAGTGAGGACAAGAACTAAACCTTCACTGTTTTGAGACACTGAGGTTTTGGAGTTGTTTGTTACTGTGGCATAACCCAGGGTGTCCTTGCTGATAGATTCTGCAGGAGGGGGCAGATGGGGACAGCAAGAGAGACTGCAGCCTTGGGGTAAACTAACGAATCCAGATGAATTCCTTCCTTCCTTCTTTAATATATTTATCCATCCATCCACCCATCCATCCATCCATCTGAGGATTCAAACTCAGTCTGCTTGACGACAAAGACTGACTCTCTCCATTGTCCAGGACTCCTCTTTGGAGAGGAAGCCCTTCTGTCTGCCTGCCTCAGTCCTCTCTGTCACAAAGGCCCGCTCAATCCTCCCTCCTCCAGGAAGCCTTCCCTGACCACTCTTAGGCCCAGTCAGGGTGTCCAGGGGGCTGGAGAGGCCCACAGGGCCCTGGTCACTGTGGCTGGCCCACAGATGTGGCAAGTGACAGTCTGGTGGCACAACCGCATTTTCCCAGAGAGAGCTGAGGCATCTTGGGAATTTGCCAGCAGTGGCCCCAGGACCCCGATTGCCCACCCGGATTCACACATCTGGGAACCCTCACCCTTGGCAGTCCTGCCGCATCCATTTTGGACTTGGCAAACATGATCAACCTAGAAATGGGTTTCCAGCACCACGATCCCTCTCTTGGCCCCTCCAGGGTTCAGAGTAGCTTTGGGGTCCACCCTGAAACTCAGGTCTTCTTTTGAAAAGGAGGAGGAGGAGCCCATATGTGGCGAAATTGGGTTTTAGTGAAACTGTCAAATGCTGGTTGGTTGGGAGAGCCACTCGGGCCTCTGCTATTTCCTTCAGCCACTCCCAGCAGCCCTCACTGGAGTACTGCTAGAGCAGAGGCTTCTCTCAGCCTTAAGAGGCAGGGTAGCCTAGTGGTAAACACACGAGCTTTGTAGGCAGACAGTGGGACTGAGTCCCTTTCCACCTCCATGTGGTCCCTGAGCAGAAACTTCACATCTTTGAGCCTCAGTTTTCACATCTGTAAAATGGGTGTATCCTCAGCTTGGAGGCTTATAGTGAGAATGTGACAGATAGTGAAGTGTGGGAAGTACCTGGCACATAGTAGGCATGCAGTCAATTGTGGTTATTACCAATGGTTGTAGCACTGTGCACTGGCAGGACCTCACAGTGACAAATGTACAGAGATTTGGTGGCAGGAGTTAAGGTGATGGTGGTGATTATATTTCTAAACTGCGTAAATCCAGTTCCTCTTGTGGAGGAAACTTAGCCCTTGGGTTAAATGTCAGGACCAGGATCAAGTACACAGTTCACCTTACATTTATTTATTATTCTTTTCTAAAGCTCCTACTGTGTGCCAGGTGTGGAGGTGGGCAGAGTAGGCGCGTGGTCTCTTGGGATCCTCACGTGGGCTGTAGGAGGGCTCATCGGCCCCATTCTACAGATGGTGCAGCTGAGTCTCGGAGGGGCCGAGGGACTGACTGGTCGAGGTCACACTGTGAGTTAACGGTGGAGTGCAGATTCCAGCCCAGGTCCCTGCCTGCCCCAACTCCTGAGCTCTTTCCTGCGTGGACAGTGCTTGGGTCTCTGTGCTGGTCACTTCCTCCACCACCACCAGAGGTCCGGTGTGACAGCCTGGGCAGCTTTGGCAGAGCCTCTCCCCACTCCCACAGGAGGCTGGCCTTGCCCTGGGATGAGGCTTTGGCTGCCACCCTGGCCGAGTGTGGGCTCAGCTCTGCTCTGGGGCGACAGGGCTGAGCTCCCTGGGGGCCCAAGTGTCAAAGGAAAGAAGCAGGATGTGGGCCAGTGGGCAGCAGGTGCTGGTGGCACAGGAGAGTCACCGGTTGTGTCCTAGCATCTCCCCTTCCTCCCCAGGGGCCCTTCCCTTCCCTCCCCTCACCAGGGACACTGCCACCTTCATGCTGAAGCCCACATCCCTCCCTCTCGTCGGGGAAGAGAATCAGCCCGGGGGCCCCTGGACGTGATTTAGGCCACACTCGCCGATGTGGATCTAGGAAGGGAAACTCGCCCAAGTGGCAGAGCCGGAACCAAGGGCTCCAGGCCCCCTGCCCGGGCTCCTCTCTCTCTGCGACTGCTGGGATGATCTTGTTTCCCAACAAGACGCCTGTTGGTTCCCGTGGAAAATGGGTACAGATGATCTGGAATCGGAACTGTCAAGGAAACTTCGGGACACGCTGTCAGCCTGGCTGCGCCACACAGAGCCCTTCCCCCCACTCCCTGTGTTCTGGACTAAATGTGCTACTTCTTGCAGGGTGGGGAGGCAGGGCGATGCCGAACCCCCAGTTCTCCTGCTGACGTTTCAGCCATGGGGACGCCCGGACAGGGCGGAGATTTTGGAGCTGGGGGACCTTCCTGGCTTCCCTCCAGCCCTGCTCCATGGCGACCTCTGGGAAGGGTGGCCGGGCCCTCGCGCCAGGCCCGTCCTCCTCAGAGGACTGTTTCTGTGCCTTCCTGTTGCGGTTTTGACTCTGGAGAAATGCTCCGGCCTTGAACTCATCGAGGGCCGGCCCCATGTGAAGCTCGAAGTTTGTTCAGCCGTTTTGGGCTCCTGGTGGCCGGGAGCTCGGCCTTAAGCAAAGTCCAAACTGACCGCAGGTTTCCAGGGCGACCCTGGACGGGCCTATTTATATGCGGTGGGTTTTATATCACCACTTCCCTCCACGCTCGGTTCGTGAGGGTTTTTCTCCAGGGGAGGGAGCCTGGCCTTTTTTCCACCGTGACCCTCACTTTCCTGGCGCCCCGGAGCTGGGGGCCCGACCCGGCCCAGGCAGGCTGAGTCACGCAAGGGTTAAGGTGCAGGCGCGGGACACTGACAGACCTGGCTTCAAATCCTGTAGGTGTCAGCTCAGATGTCACCTCCTCCACGAGGCCTTCCTTGACCACTCTGCCCCGTTTTATTGTCCTTGTGGAATTTGCCACTATCAGGATGATCTTGCCATAGATTTGTCTGTCTGTCTCCCCAACTAGGGTGTCAGCTCCCTGGGCTCAGGGGCCACGTCTGAGCACAGATGTATCCTCAGTGCCCAGAACAGTGTCAGACACACTGCAGGTGCCCAATAAAAGGACGGGATATAAATGCATGAACGGGGTGTGCGCCTTCCGACAGTGGTTCTCAAAATTCAAGGCACCTCAGGGCTGGACTGGAAGTACCCCGAGGGCAGGGACCCAGTCAGTCCGTAACCGCCCTAGATCTAGGCAAGCGGGGCCCTGACCTTGACCCCGGACCCCACCTCTGGTCATCTTGGCTCACACCCCATCCCACAGGGCGAGGCGCCAGAGGGTGTGCCCACCCCGAGCCCACACCACACCCCCTTGCGGACCACACCCTGGACACGGGAATGACCTGCCCAGAGGCCTGAGCCCGCTCCAGGGCCTATGTGGGCCCCGTTCTCCCGAGGGTGGACACCACCGCAGGGGTGGCTGCTGCTAGGCCTGCGGGTGGCCACTGGGCAGATGTTTGGAACGGTGTGGACAGAGGCTGCTCCAGAGCTGTTTGGAAGCACGGGCTGAGGTGCCCACACATGCCCAGGCAGGAAGAGAAAAGGGTCAAAATTTCGTCTCGTTTGCAGCTGCCTTCCCAGTGCCGCACCTGGGCGCTGGCACCTGGCTCACCCTCTCCTAACTTCTCCCAGGCTGCTCTGCGTCAAGGCCCCAGTCTCCCCGCAGAAAGCAAGCCAGGAAGGGCGGGAAGAATGCAAGTGTGTTAGCTCCTTGCCGCACGTCTTAGTTTGTTTGTGCTGCTCTAACAAAATAGCTGAAACTGGGTAATTTATAAAGAACAGAACGTATTTCTCACAGTTCTGGAGGCTGGGAAGTCCAAGCTCGAGGTGCTGGCGTCCGCGGTGTCCTCTCCTGGCGGAAGAGCAGAAGACAGGGAACCCGTCCCGCGAGCCCTTTATGATGGCATTAATCTAGTCCTGCAGGGGGAGTCCTCGTGACCTAAACGCCTCCCAAAATGCCCCACCTGTTGCCTTGGGGATTAAGTTCTCAGCACACGAATGTTTGTTGGGGACAAAACACTCAAAGCGCAGCACCGCGCGTGCTTCCTCGGCTGTCGGGGTCTGCTGCTGCGACCAGGCTTCCTTGAGTTTCCATGTTTAACCCGCACAGTGTCCCGGGGAGTCGGCAACGTTTTCCCCGTCCTACGATGCTCGGAGTGGTGAGGCGACCCGTCCAAGGCCACACAGCCGGTAGAACACCCGCACTCCTCTGACTCCAAAGCCAGTGCTCACAGGTCGGGGGACTCATCTCTGAGCGAGCGGCGCGTGGGTGGGTGCACGTGCTGATGACAGTGGTGACGGGGGGACATGGGAAGCGGGGAATGGCTCTGAAGCTTGTCCCAAAGAGGGCAGGACAGGTCCCAGGTCAGACAGGAGGACTGCGGCCACCAGGGTGTCAGCAGCGTCGAGGGACGGCTTGGCAGCTCTTCGGGCCCATGACCGTCAGACCTCCCAGAGCCTCCCCAGATAAACTCGAGTCGAGTTAATGAAGGGCGCTGGCTACGCCGGCATCGCCCCCTCAAACCCGCTGGCTCCCTTCCAACCAGGTGGCTGCCCCTGATACAGGACTCATCGCCTCTCACGGCCCAGGGGGCCCTCAGGACAGGGGGAGCCCTCTAGGCCAGGCCCCCGGTCAGTGTTTCATCTCACTCCAGGCACCACACTCATTTTGTCGTCATAACGGCCCCGGGGCGCGGTTACGGCTGCCATCCTCATGTTGCACGTGGACTGACTGAGGCTCGGAGAGTTGAAGCGACTTGCCTGAGGTCACAAAGCTGTGAGTGGCAGGGAGGGATTTGGCCTCAGGCCTCTCCGACTCCAGAGCCTGGGAGCCTGTCCCCACTGCGCTGCCTGGGTGTTTGCTGAACCCTGGGCAGTGTGGCCCGAGGAGCCGGAGGAGGGAAGTTCTGAGTCCCAGCTCCCCTCGGCTCCCAGGCTGACCAGAAGGTGAGTGTGTGGCATCTGGGGCTGCAGGGAGCTGGGGTGGGCAGGGCTGTGAGGCGGATAGGAAACCCCACCCGGCAATGCCAGCCCCTCGCAGGAAGCACCTTTGCTTGGTCGGTCAGGCTGTGGGCAGAGGGCAGCTGTGTGGGGTGGCCACTGCCACCAGCCGGAGATGGTTTCTAAGGGCAGAGGGTAAACAGTCACCTTGGCTGCTTGGGTGTGCCACCGGCAGTGATGGGTCAGCTCTGGAATATTCTGGGAAGCGAAGGAGGGAAACCGGAGGCCTCGGATTCCGAGAGCAAGGTGGAGGGCACGAGCGGGAGGGCCCAGGAGGGCTGCTGTCACGGATGCTGGGCCGGCAGGGAGGTGGGATTATCTCCTCTCCAGGGAGGAGGGTCCCAGTGACGACACGTCAGGGAGACTTCTGCTCTGGCCGAGCCGGCCGTGTCCTGTGTGTGGGAGAGAAAGGGGCAGCACGTTTCTTAACAATCACTACTCCGTTCCCATCCCATGCTGTGGGCTGTCCGCTCTCTCTCTCAGCTGTTCATCCAACAAGTAGCCGTCAAGCCAGGCCTCGGGGGACAGCAGTGGGGACAAACACAGGCTCTGTCCTCAGGGAGCTTACCGTCTGGAGAGGTCGTACAGGCCCCCTTGCTATTCGTTTGCAAGGCGAAACCAGCGCAAGCAAAGCACAGCGGAACGGTGAGGGGGAGGGGATCATGCAACGGGGACACTGAGATGTGACAGGCTCAGCTACTAGCTCTCTGTCTCTGGTTCTACTTTCTCTGGGGCTTCGTTCCCTCTGGGCATTCTCCGCAGGGCAGGGAAGGTGACCGCCCCAACCGGGCTCCCTGCGGCTCCCCTTCCTCCATCAGCGCTCAGATATCCACCTTAGTCAAGATCTACCTCTGAGCCCACCGGGCGGGGCAGAAACCGTTCTCCTGAGGAGGAGGCAAAAGCAATGTGTCCCTCACCAGGAAGACAGATAATCGAGGACCAACTCACCCAATACCTGTTTAATTGTGACTGTGACTGGCGCTACGGAGAAGTGCAAGCGTGAGCAGTAAATGGGGCATCTGCCATAGGCTGAGAAATCAAGGAAGGCCTCCTTGAGGAAGACGTCAAACAGAGGTCAGAAGCATTCACAGGCATTAACTGGCCTAGGAAGAGGAAGAGTGTTCCAAGCAGAAGGAATAGAGCAGCCGTGAGGCTGGGCACAGAGGAGAGGGCAAGAGGTGAACGAGTAGGGTCAGCCCATGCAGGCCTCTCTGCGGAGATGACAGTAAGAGTTTTGGAGTTTCCTTGAGAGCTATGGGAAGCCACTGGAGTTTTAACCGGGGGCTGGCACCACTGAGTGGGGGTTCTTTGAAGAGTCCTCTGGCTGCACTCTGGAGCCTGGATGGAGGGGGCACGAGGGTGCCGGGAGACCAGCTGGTTGGCTACGATGGTAGCCTGGGCAGGAGAGGGCTTGAATGAGGGAGGTGACGCAGGAGACAGAGGTGGGTGAATTTGAGGTATATTTTGGAGGTAAAATTAATAGGACTTGGTGCCTGATTGGAGGAGAGAGATAAATACTTAAGGACGGACGGCTTCTAGATTTCTGGCTTGCATGGCGGACCTACGGAGTGCTGATTGTTGGCCCTCATCTAACAGCACCGAAACCTGAGGCTCAGAGACAGATGACTTGCCCGAGGTCACACAGCACGTGAATGGCTGAGTCTGGATTCAAATTCAGGTCTGCCTATCTTAAAAACGTACGTTCTTCTTCTCCATGGTCCTCTCTCTCTGCCTTTATTTCCTCCATTAAGACTCAGAAATGAGTGGCAGGTTTAGGGAGGCTCGTGAGGGTGCTCCCAAGACAAAGGAGTTTTCCTGAAGGTTCTGGAAAGTCCATAGCCAGGAGCCCAGGTTGGAGGGCCGATCAGAGAGAAGGCTGGAGGAGGATGACTCAGGAAGGACACCGGCCCCTTCCACCCCTGACGGCCTGGATGCAAAACGGTGTGCGTGCGTGTCTGTGTGTGCTCGTACGCCTGGGGATTTCAGTGTCTCAGGACAAGCAGGGACGGGTATTCCCAGGGGTGGGAATATTGCGAAGGCGAATCCCCAGGGCACTTGTGGGAGGTGGTCGGCACCAGTGCCAGCCGGGGCACCTTGAACGTGTCCCCTCGCTTTCCCGTGGCTCAGCAGAGCCTGCTGTTCTCCAGGAAGCCTTCTCTGCCCACCCCGGTCCACAGTGTCCCCCTGCTCCTCCAGGCCCTAAGTCCCCAGGGGACCTGCACCTGCCCCGGCTATCTTCTCACTGATCAAGCCTTCCCGAATGACCCCTCCGCTCCCGGAAAGTGAGACCAGTTGGAGTTGCCCAACCAGCCGTGTGGCCTGAAGTTTAACCTCGCTGTCCCTCTGTTAACTCGGGGATCAGCTTCCCCAGAACTTGTGAGGATTCAGTAAGATAATGCGTAGGAACTTCCTGTTGGGTTGTCCTTGTAGGTTTGCGGCCGTCTCCTTTCTAGATGAAGAATCTCACAGAAGGTAGGGATTATACCCCAGCGACCTCTGACCTGGGGTCTGACAGGACACCTGACACATAGCAGGTGCTCGGTGAAAGCCTGTCGAATAAACGTGCTCCCTTTGCTGGTGTCCCCAGCAGTGTCTTGCACCTGACCGAGAGGCAGGATTGGGCAGAGGGGAGGAGGCTGGATTTGGGGGTCTGGGAGACCTGGCTTCATATCCTGCCTCTGACTCACCCTGGCTGTGATGCTTCAAGTCGCTCACTTAACCCGCTTCCTTATCTGCAAAATAGGATTAACAGGCCACCTCTCCCATGGTTCTGTGACAATTCATGAAATCGTATAACTCACTCATGCATGTGAAATGCTTAACGCAGTCCATGAAGGGAACTGCAGTTATGATGATTGGTCAATTAACTCCCGTGTCTGTGACTGCCCAGTGCCGTGGCCCTGTGTGGGTGGCTTGCCCGGTGTCTGTCCCGCGCCCCTCCCAGATAAGCTTGATTTGGGGTTGGGGATCCATGTAGTTCCAGGGACTGACTCCACCTCTGACGCCGGGGAGGGCGGGACCAAGACATCAAGTGCATTTCAGTTCCCGACTCAGTAATTGGCTTAGGGTTGGGTGTGTGACCAAGACCTGTCACATCGGCGGGAACCTCAGGACTTCTGCTGGGAATCCAGGCAAAGATGCTTCTCTAATACCACACCGAGCACAAACAAGGCGATCGATCTTTGTCCTGGGAACTGCGGGCAGGTGTCTCGGGCCTGTTCGGGGAGCCAGTCTTGAGAAAGGCAAGCGTTGAGTGAGAGAAAGAAACTGGGCCCTGCTGGCACCGAGCTGCCGGATCAAGCCTTTACTGAAGGACCTTCAATAATGCGCGCCAATAAATCACCTTTATTGTTGAAGGCTGTTCGAGCTGAGTTTTCTGTTCCTTGTAACCCGAATCATCCATGCGCGGATACAGCCCATACATTTCTCCACCTTGTGTAGCTGTCACTTCCTTTCCGTGGGTGGGGCGACGTCGGCTCAGGCCACATTTCCTCCATGAGCACACGGACTCTGTGAGAACCAGCTGACGCTGCTGCCTGTAGGAAACCAGACCACCCAGGAGCCGAAAGATTATAGAAACATAAAGAAAACCAGAGCAGGGGAAAATCCAAGTGAACGCTTCCAGAATAACCAAAAAAAAAAATAGCGATGGCATCTCCAGTAGTGAAATAATTGACCACCACACTCGAAGCGGACAGTCTCGGGGTGAGGAGGGCGTGTCCCGATCTGAGCCACCTGAAGGGCGGGTGTGTCACCCTGCGGGAAGTGTTCTTTGCCCCGACTCCCAGCATCCAGGCCCCTGCAGGCCACCGTTCTGGTTTTCTTTCCTGGAATTCTCTCAGGGGTCCCACCTTCCCCGAGCTAAAGGCAGGCTAAGGAGAGGTCCCTTCCCTGGAATCGGACCTTGAGCAGAAGAGACTGATCCGTCCCTTCCCGAGGCGGGGTCCTCCCTGCACTATTCTGGTCCCCTCTGCTTTGTCACCTGCACTGTGGATCCTGGGAGCGCCGATCAGCCTTCCCATGGATTTCCTTTTGCTGCAGTTGGCAAGGTCATTTCTGCTGCTCGCAGCCAAAGAGTCCTCAGTGACACACCTGCTGAAGGGGCTGTGACGAGGTGGGAGAGGGGTCTGTCATTCATGGAGAAGGCTTGTCAAACGCAGGTGGGTGATTTCGCACAAGGCCCTGGCGATGCCCCCAACGGGTGCGTCCTTGGGAGGCCAAGCGGAGTCATCGCGAAGGGGCCTCTAACCCACACTCAGAGCGATTCGGGCACTGCCTGCGGGCTGAATGCAACCACGCACGGAGACACGGATGCTGAAGTGGTGAACAAAATACAGACTAGTCTCACGGATTCCCGAATTCACAGTAGTTTTCTTTCTTGCTTGCTTTTTAAACATTATCATTAGGTAGTTTCTCATTTAACCAATACCGAATGTACAATCTGGGGAAACATTCCCAAGGAGAAGGGGTGCTCCTCTTGAAAACATGAGAGCCACAGCTGTGTGGGTGTGATGAGCAGGGGACAAGTCTTGCAGGACCACAGTGTGCGTCTGTCCTTCTTGCGTGCAGGGCCGGCACCCTGTTAGGGCTCTGGGAGACCAGCTTCTCCCACCAGCTCCAGAGGTGACTCAGATCTGGCCAAGCAGAGCGGTGAATTTCCCGGGCCACAGGATTGGTTCAGGGACAGGGAAGTGAGCCAATCAGAGACAGCAGGAAGCCATGCGCATGGCTGGATGGCCCGATAAGATTTCACCTCACAAAGCTTCGGGCCCATCTGTTTCAACTGGAGATTTGAATCTGAAGGAAATTTCTTGCGTGGCACCTTTTAGATGCTGCCTGGAAGGGCTCATGGAGGACTGGGGACCACTCAACTGATGCTCACTGAACTCCTGCCTGTGGCTGGGTCCTAAACTAGGCCTTGGGGCTCCAGAGATGACCATAGTCTTTAGAGGCCCCCAATCTGGTGGGAAGCAGAATGAATGAATGAATGAATGAATGAATAAGGAATGAATACTGTGTCTCTGTGAGGCATCAGGAGAGGCATGAGATGATCCTGAGACATAGAGGAGGAAGACTCCAACTCTGAGTGGCAGATTGAGAAGGGCTTCCTGGAGGAGGTGGCCCTTGAGTAGAGCCACGAAGGATGCATAGAAGTTTGCTGGGAAAGAAGTGAGGAGAGGCAGTGGAGGTGAAGGCACCAAGAGGCAAGAGTTCCTGATGTGCTCAGAAGGGGAAGAGGTTGGATTAGACATGAGGACTCGGGAGTTGCCCGTCTTGAAGCAACATATGGATAAGGCTTGGCCAAGGAGTGGGCAGAGACCGGGTCACAGGCTCTTGCTTTTGGGGGCCAAGGCAGGCACTCAAATGAGCTAAGTTGGTTGGGTGGGTGTAAGGGCGACCTCATGACCTTCTGGATCTGGCTGGTTTCTCTTGCTTTTTTTGCGACAGAGTCTCATTCTGTCACCCCCGCTAGAGTGCAGTGGTGTCATCACAGCTCACTGCAACCCTGAACTCCTGGGCTCAAGGGGTCCTCCTGCCTCAAGCTTCTGAGCAGCTGGGACTGCAGGAGCATGCCACCATGCCCTATGAACTTTTTCTATTTTTTGTAGAGAAGGGGTCTTGCTCTTGTTCAGGCTGGTCTCAATCTCCTGGCCTCAAGCAGCCCTCCGACTTCAGCCTCCCAAAGTGCTAGGATTACAGGTGTGAGCCACCGTGCCTGGCCATCTTGCTCACTTTTAAAAGGACAGGGATCCAATAATTGTTCTCTAATTAAATGAAGCCACAGTGCAGTGACAAAGGGCAAATGTCACTGTGGCCAACTGGAAAGTCTGCAGTCTGCCAAAAGCAGAGGCCCTGGCTACCAGTGGGTAGGACCAGCAGGAGAACTTTGACAACACAGGCCGCCTGGACCCTACCCACAGAGGTCCTGCCTGCATTGGTCCAGGCTGGGGCCCAGCAGCAAGATACTTTAATAGCTGCCCAGGTGATTCTAATTTGATTCTAAAGTACAGCCTGGGCTGAGAACCACTAGTCCAAAAAGAACACCAGTTGGGCCTTGCAGGAATGTCTTCCCAAATCTTTTGATTTTTCAAGAAAAGCCAGAAATCAAGATTTTCCTGTGAAATCTCCTTATTTTTAAATGTTGGCTCAACTTGAAAAAAAAAATGCAAAATTGGTGAGTGCTTACTATGGCTGTTCTAAGCCCCTTGTCCTCACAATAACTCTGCAAGGCACATGACTATTATCTCTATTTTGCAGACAAGGAAACAGGCCCGGAGAAGCTGTGCAACTTGCCCAAGGTCACATAGCGAGAAGGTGCCAGACCCAGATGCAAGCCCAGGCAGTCTGGCTCCGGAGCCCGAGCTCTCACCCACAGAGCCCATCTGCAGCCGGGGTCTGGCCCGTGGCCCAGAAGTGTGTGGCCTCCGGCAGGTGAGGAAGAGGAGACGAGGGCTTGAGGCAGAGTCCTGGCCATTACAGGAGGCAGCGTGGAGGTGTGGGACAGGCTGGGAAGGGGCGGGCAGAGATGGGCAGCGGGCAGCACGTTGCCATCAGACACTAGCTGGTGCACGGAAGCGTGGAGCCCGTTGCGTCTGTAACGGAAGCCCCACGTGGCCCTGCCCAGGGAGTAGAGCCCAGCGACTCTGCTTCATGCAGGCCCGGCAGGTTCAGACTTGAGCCTCCATCAGATGCCCTGCCGGCCCTGGCGGCACTGGCTTGGCCAGCAGAGATGCTCCAGATAAGTGGGCCTCGCCTGGCGGTGGGGCACCGCGGGGGGAGGCGGCAGGCTTTGTTTGTCGCGGTGACTCAGGGCTGGTCATCCCCTGGCACAGCCGTCGCACCTCATGCCCGTCGTCTCCAGAAAGGGCCCCCGGAGGCATCTCCTTCTGAGGCCGGTCCAGACCCACCCGGTGAGTCTCGCTTCTGCGGTCGCCCTGGAAGGGGGTCTTCCTGCAGGCTCCGAGGCTGGGGCTGGGGCACTGTGGGTAGTGGGCAGGAGAAAAGGGGGGTCCAGCCCAGTGGGGCAGTTCCGGGCGAGGAAAGGGGCCATTTTCTGTGGGCCCACTGTGTGCGCTTCATTGTGCTGAGTGTCTTGCATCTGGTTTCTTAATTTTCACAATTCCGTGGGGTCAGTGTTGTTATCTCCAGTTGGCAGGCGAGGAAGTGAGAGACTCAGAGAGGTGAAGCAACGTGGCCAAGGTCTCACAGCTTGTAAATGGAGCTGGGATGTAAGATGTTCTTCTCTAGATAGGGAGGCTCTCTCTAACCCCCTCGAGTCCCACTCACTCTGCACCCCAAGGCTGGACTGCCCCGCCCTAGTGGGTCAGGGCTGTGTCCCCCTTGGTAGTGCATTTACAGGTCAGCAGGCACCGTGGACAGACCCGACCCGGAGACGATGAGTCTGTGGGGACACATGGCTTGCGAGCAGGTCAGTCGCAGAGAGGTCTGCAGCTGGTGATCAGATGTTAACACACTGATCATATGATAAAACTCTGGCCACCAAGCCAAGAATCATTTCAGTTGAGTTAAAAATAAGAACAAAGTATGTGTTTTTATCTAGCTTAAAAGTAGTGATTATTTTGTTTTCCACCTCATTTAGTGTCATAAAAGTAGATTAAAAATGAACATTGTTGTCTTTCCATCTCGGCTAAGAGCTCCCCTTCGTGCCCCTCTGCAGACGGGTCGGCCAGGTAGCACGTGGGCCAAACCTTTTGTCGTGTGGTTCTCTCGCTGGTCTCTTTGGCCCTGCTGGGGAGAGCACAGGCTGGGCCCAGATGGAGGCCCTTTGAGTGGAGAGTCTGGATGTGGGTGCTGGGCAGTGTCCTGGAACAGCCCCTGGGCCCAGGCAGGGGCATTTCCCAAGAGGGTCCCATTTTGTGGGTGGGCTGGGTGGCAGGTGGCCAGATCCTGGCCCTGCTGGGACAGAGGAGGCCGGACCAAGTCCCGGTGGCTGCCCCAGTCTTTATCAAGAGCCCAGTTTCTTGGCCTGTTGTTCCAGGCCCCTCCAGCTTCCTCCCTGCCTTGCCCCCCCTGCACCCTCCGGACACGGGGTCTCACACCTGCACAGCTTCGCACAGGCCATCTGCTCTGCTGGGATTACTGTCCTCACCTGCAGGGATAACGTGTGCGAGAGAGCCCGGCGCTGAGTTAAACGTATCATCAGTGCTGTAAAAGCTCATCTTCCTCCCTCCCTCCCTCTCTCCCTTCTTCCTTCGTCTCTCTTTCCTTATGTGGAAGCATCGCCCTCCCTGATCCAGGGGAGCTCTCAGCATGATGGAAGCAGCACAGCACCAAGCCAGAGAAGCCTCTAGTCTAGAAGATGCCAGAAACGTCCGAGGCCCGTTGCAGAAGCAGTCGGTTGGGTTTTGACTGTCCAGCATGTAGGACCCCTGGGATCCTCCCCTGCCCACTCCCAGCCCCCTGCTTTGGGTGAGGCTCTTCCCTTTTAGAGGGGAGCATGTGAACAGCCTAATCCAGCCTGGCCATAGTGTCCCCCCAGCCCTGGGCTTGGCTTCACCAGAGCCCACGGGACACGATGAGACGTTGCTAGGCTGCTGGGACAGACCCAAGCCTTCCCTGTCCTGGCCTCGGGTCTGAGCCTGGTTCTGCAGCCCGGCCTCCCCTCTGTGGGCTCTCGTCAGCCGCCCAGTAAACGCCCCTTGAGCACGAGGAGGCCAAATTGGATCCTGCTGTTGGCCACCAAGGAGCTCCGAGGGAGACACCGCCCATCTACAAGTGTCCACCCCCAGCTCCCAGGACAGAGGAGCCCAGTGCCTCTCCAGCTGCTGCTGGGCAGAGCGGAGAGCCAGGGCCCAACGGGAGGGAAGGGCGGTGGCAGAAGTGCCTGGAGGGAGGACAGTGTCCCATCTTGGCCGTGGATGGGGCCACAGGGATCAGCTGGTTCAGTCCCTGAGTGGTGCCCAATGTCCAGCTCCAGGGGCAGCCTGGGCCCAGCAACCAGGACTTTTCCCAGAGGGACTTCCCAGCCCCACACCTAATCCCTTCTGCTGAGCCTCGGTTTCCTTGTCTATAAAATGGGAATAATCCTATGTGCTTCCTGGAATGACTGTGAAGCTTAAACATGATGAATCATACAGAATATTCATCCTGGTGCCTGGCATAAGCAAAGAGTTCACAAATGTTTGCTTTTAGGGCTGTGAAGGACAAGAACCCTGCTTCAGACCAAGCTGGTTGTAATTCCCGTTCCGAGCTGAGGGGCCTTGGGCAACTGACTGTGGGCTTCCTCTTTGGGCGTCAGTTTGCTGATCTGTAAAATGGGGATAACAGCAGCTCCCACTTTAAGGGTGGATGTGAGGAATAAACGACATAACCACCATGGCTGGCACATGGAAGGTGCTCCGTAAATGTCAGTTACCTCCTCGCCGCCTTCCCTCTTTGAGCAGGTGTTACGGGGAGTAGAGACTCCCCAGACCTGAAGTCAGAGAACCAGGTTCTGCCCCAAGCGTGGCACTCAATAGCTGGGCTTTCTTTGGGTGGGATCCTGACCTCTGGGTCTCAGTCGGCCTCTTACCTGTTAAGTGATGACATTGGACCTACTGGTCCCACCTCTGACTCTAATGCTCCATATTGTGAGGAAAAGAAAAACCCCTAAAAAAAAGCAAACCATTGCTGCTTAAACAAAGGACTGAGGGCTGCTCCTTGCTCCCTGCTCAAGGCGGGGCTGCGACAGCAGGAGGCTGCACTTTTGCTTCAGGAAAACCCCTTGAGAGGCCCTTTTTGGTTACGAAAGGGCACCCCCCGCCCCCAGCAAAGCGAAGGGCGCTCTGCGTGATGAGGAGCTCGAGTTGGGAGTCATCTCTGGGCAGCCGAAGATGTGAACAGTGAGACTGTGGCAGGCCTGGGGGCTCAGGGCAGAGCAGAGATGCAGAGATGGGCGGGGGGCTCCTCCGCAGAGAGGGCTCAGGAACGTGGGGGCAGCCGGAGCCGAGCAGGGGCAAGGAGGGCCCAGGAATGCTCCATACAGGACGTGAAATGTTCGGTTGATTCGCTGCTGGCTGGGTCCCAAAATCTCTGTCCTTTGCTTCAGCAAAGTCGGTTGCACACACAGCTCGTGTCTGTGGGGCTCAGGGGACAGGGAGAGGCTGGCACACAGCAGCGTGTGGCTCAGGCCAATGGCAGAACTGGCAGTGAAAGGACACGGGACCCTAAGTCCTTCTCGGGAGATCTCAGAAGTATTGGGAAGGGCGTTGGACACAGTATGGAGCATGGGGTCCTGAACTGTTTTATTAATTATAATTATTGATTGAAACTAAGGACGTGGTGAACCCAGTGGACATGGGGACATGGGGGTGTGGTTTTACTTTGCACGGTTGGGATTGGCAGAGCGGAAAGGGCAGTCCCCATTGCAAGGGGGCGGGTGGGGGAATGGCATGACCCAGGGCCTGGAACGGAGGACCCGTGGATGGTGTTGCTGCCTGGGGCGATGGGGCTGGACCACGAAGGACCGGGCGTGCTAGGTTAAGGACTTGACTTTTCTGAGGGCAGTGGGGAGCCATGGAAGACTTCGGAGCAGGAGACAGACAAGCAGCAAGCTGCGCTGCGGGAAGATGGCTCTAGCCGCGTGCAGAGGATGGACGGGAGCGGGAGGTGACACAGGCGGGGGGGCAGGGAACGAGCATTTGGCGCTGGGGACAGTTCACCGTAGAGGGCCTGCCGTGGCCAGATCCACCCAGACAGGTTACGGGGTGGGTGTGGCGCAGTCTCTTGTGAAAGAGGGCGCCCGGGGAAGGTCCTGGAACAGCGCTATTGCACCTGCATCACTCACCACCTCCCGCCCACCTCGACTTCCTCTGTGACTCAGCCCCCTTGAGCACCGGCACAGCGCTGGGGGAATTCTGAAAGTCTGTCTTTTCGGAGGTGACTCAGTTAAAAGGGCAGGGCTGGGGAAGGGAATCTCTCACCCTAAGAACTTTTATGTAGCCACCAAATCTTCATCTCGTTTTACAGATGGGGAAACTGAGGCCTAGAGAGGGGAAGGGGCTTGTGCAGGCTTGAGTGGCCAGAGCAAGGCCTGGGTCCAGCTCGAGTTCGGTCACTCTCTGTGGGACCCTGGGTGAATCTCGCCTCTGTCTGGGCCTCTGTTTTCTCACCTGTGAAATGGGATAACCAAGTCTGCCCTAAAAGCTCAGTCTTCTCTCATCCTTTCCTTCCTTGCCTTCCCTCCCTTCACCACAGACACTGTCCCTGCCCAAGCCTTTGGTCCCTCGTACAGGTCCCGGATGTCTTTACAGCTCGCAAGTGCTCTGTCACCTCCTCAGCCTGACACCACTCCCCACCCCTGCCAGGACCCTGCTTTGCTTGGGGACACTCCTTTCCAACGCTGCTGTGCTCTACCAGGCTGGGATCTTCTTTGTTGCTGTCCCCTGCTGACCTCCCTGACACCTTCCACGTTCCGTAAAGACTGGCACACGCTCTTTCCCTCCACCCATGCCGCCAGCATCCTGGGTGACTTCAGTGGCCTCATCGATGCCGTACCCAGCACCCTGGTGCACTTCCTGGACCGTCTGATCCCCAGTGACCACCTCTCTCCAGCTGCCCACCGCCTTGGCCACCCTGGGCCTTGCGATTCCCCGGGGCTGCCCTCCTCTGGGACCCTGAATGCTGAGCCCCACTCCCTGGTGACACCTCCCGCCCTCTGGGCCCTTACCCCACCACGCCACACTGAGACCTCCGGGGCAGTCTCCTGAGCAGACTTCCCGAGCACACACTCCCTTCCCTGGGCTCCCTGGCTCTGTCTGCCCTACACCCCGAGTCCCGCGTTCCCGCCACACCGCTTGCATCCCTCCCGATGGGACATGGCCACTACAGAGCCACAGTTTCCAGTCTCGGCTGGGCCCTTCCCTTCCACCCCTTTCCTCTTTGTGGGTGGCCCCTCCCAGGTCCTCATCACTGTCCTCACCGGTACCACCCTTCTCAGGCCCCCAGCTGCTTCACGTCCCCTGGCACTGAAGAGGTGACTTTGTCTGCCGCCCCATCCAGACCCCCAGGCCCTTGGTGGGCACATGCTTGGCTTCCCACCCCCTTCCCCCAACCCACCAGCGACCCCTCCACTCCCTCTCCACCTGCCGTCCTCTGGCCCCAGGCTCAAGGCTCCTGCCTGGGGCCCGCTGCCCCCCCCAACTCTCTCCCAGGTCCCATTCTCTCCCATCTCCCCCGGGGCCTCACACCTGCAGGCACCCCCATTCTCTGCTACCCTTTCCTGCCCCTTCTCTGGCTCAGCCCTCCTAGCCTATTGTGGCTAAGTCCTCACATCTCCAGGTAAAGGACTCCAAGCCTCCCGTGATCCTGCATCTCCTCGCTAGGTACCAAGCTCTCCCCTTGGCCTGGGACCTCCCAAGTGTGGTCAACTAACATGACTTCATTTCCCCCTTCATGCTTCAAGCCTCTGCCATGGCTTCATCTCCCCTCCCCCACCACCCAGCAGGATGCCAGTGACCTCATTGCCAAGTCCAATGGTTAACCCTTTAGCCAATACAGCTACCATTTTTTCCTTCTGGAAAGTTCTCCCTCTGTGTTAGAGCTTGCCAGTGGCCTCCCCTACAGCCATTCTCCCTGGTTCTTTACTAACAGAGCCCATATTTTTTTTCAGGAAAGCAATATGCTCTGCTAAAGGATCACATTTCTCAACCTTCCTTGCACCTGGGGGTGGCCAATGAGATGTAAGTGAAGGCCAGGGAGAGGGGTGGGAAAGGGCTTCCAGGAATGGTCTTTAAAGGAATCTGGGCAGTCTTGGCTAGGAGGCAGGTCTTCTGCTCTTGCTTCTTCCTCCTTGTTATTGCTGAAACATGAATGTGATGGCTGGAGCCGCAACAGCAATCTTGTGACTATGAGGTGATCTCGAAGGTGGAAATCAGGGCCAAGAATAGCAGAGCAAGAGAGCCAGAGCCTGAGTCTCTGATGATGGTGGGCTGCCTTCCTCCGCACTTCTTTTCCAAGGCAGAGAAGAGAACCTGTATCTTGATTAAGCCACTCATTTGGGTTTTCTGTTGCTTACAGCAGAATCTAATCCTAGATTATGCAATTCTGGAATGATGTTTTCTGGCTTTTCTCCTACCTCTTGGGCTGATCTTCCTTTGTCTCCATTTATGGGTATCTTCATTGTCCCACTCCTAAAACATGGGGATCCCCAGCCTTCTGTACTGGGCCCCACTTTTTTGTGTATCCCATACTTCCTCAGCAATTTTATACTTGCTCGTGACTTCCCATTGGCAGCGCAGACTCTCTCAGACCTCCAGACCCCAGTGTTCAACCAGGATGGGCCGCAGAACCCTCGAGCTTAACAGCCCCCAAATTCTCCCTCATGCCCGTTTCCCCTCCCAGCCCAGCTGGTGAATCTTCATCTACCCAGTTGGCCCAGTTGCAAACCCAGCTGTCATTCTCCTCTTTTCCCTCAACTCCTATCCCGCCAACTCCTCACATACAGTCATTCATCGAGATCTAGCAATCACGACCATTAGGACGGCTATCACCAAAAACCAGAAAATAGTAAGTGCTGACGAAGATGAGGAGGAACTGGAACGCTTGCGCACTCTTGGTGGGGATGCAGAACGGCGCAGCCACTGTGGAATACGGTATGGAGGTTCCTCAAAAGATCACAGAGAATCATATATGATCCAGCAACTCCGCTTCTGAGTGTGTGCCCCAAGGAAGTGAACTCGGGGATCAGACAGAGACCCGTACACCCACGTTCACAACGGCCAAAAGGTGGCAGCAACCCGAGTGCTCATCGACGCATGGATGGATAAACTAAATGTCGTATATACATACAAGGGATATTATTCAGCCTAAAGAAGGAAACTCTGACACACGCTACAGCATGGATGGACCTGGAAGGTGTTATGCTACGTGACATAAGCCAGACGCAGAGGGACACATATCGAATGATTCCACTTACGCGAGGTACCCAGAGCAGTCAGATTCACAGAGACAAAGTATTGCTACAACGGTGCTGCCAGGGGATGGGGAAAGGGAGTTGGCATTTAACGGGTCTGAGTTTCAGTTGTGAAAAAGTTCTGGAGACGGACGGTGGTGATCGTTGCACAACAATACGAACGTACTCGATGCCAGGGAAGTGTACATTAAAGACGGTTACAGTGGCACATTTTATTTTACCACGATAAAAAAGAGATCTAGCAGTTTTGCTTCCTAAATTCTCTCCAATCCATTCCTTGTTCCTTCATAGCAGTCGGGTCTGAGGGGCAGCGCTGCGGAGCCTCCCTCTGGGTCCTGCCTCCAGTTAAACTCTCAGCACCCACAGCCCAACGCCTATTTAGCAGAGTGTTTTTCTAAACCTCATATCTGTTCATGTTGATTCTCGCCATAGAGCCCTCCATGGCTCTCCATGGCCACGGCACTGACTCTAAGCCCCTCCGCCTGGCCTTCAAGGCCCTCCCTGACCTGCCCCGTCTATCTTTCCGGCCACCACCTCCCCCTTTTTGGCCCAGTCATTCCTCAAGTGCCCTGGGCTCTTTCCTACCTCTGTGCCTTTGCGGGTGCTGTCCCCTGCACGACCCCTCTGCCTTCTCTGCTGTGCCCAGCCTGTTCACCCTTTAAGACCCTGTTCTAGAGACTTCTCCTCCGCGACGCCTTCACCAAGCTGTCTCTCCCGTCCTCCATACCGCCCCTTCGCCAGGTGCATCTGTTAGGGCTCACATCAGGCTGTGCCGAGATGATTTGCTTGCACGTCTGTCTCCAGGAACTCCTTCGGCGTCCCTCCTCTTCCTCCAGGAAATCCTTCCTGCCTCCTCCAGCCCCCAGGGGCAGCCACCTCCTGTGAGCTCCCAATCTCTTGTAACCCATTGGAGGCACCGTTTTAGCATTCGATTGTTTCTTGTCTTGTCTTCAATTCTGTCATGAAGATAGTCTTGCCTCTCCAACTGGAGCTGGTGAAAAAGCTCCTTGGTTGCAGGGACCATGGCCTCAGTTGCCTGTTCCCTGGAAGAAGGGCAGCAGTGGACATTTAGTGGGCAACCGTGCGCTTTCATTCCTCCTGACAGCTCTGAAATGAGCACCGTCGTTTCCGTTTTACAGGTGAGGTCGCAGCGCTGAAGGTCAAGCGGCCGGAGCCAGGCAGATGCCAGCGGGGGGTGAGGGTTAAACCCAGGCCAGCAGACTCGCAAGCTCGTGCTCTGCTCTGGGCCAAGGCCGGGCCTGAGAAAGACTTGCTGGGTTGGACTGGGCTGATGGGCTCCCGCCCAGCGCATGTCTCTGCACATGTGGCAGTGTTTGATTTTTCCAGCAAACTCCAGCACATGCAAGTTGGAGGTGGCATTGAGGGGAAACAGCTCGTGTTGGTCCTGGCTCCGGGTCTGGGGAAGCGTCCAGGGCCGTGGGGGCCTGGCAGGGAGCTGGGCGGCAGTGGGGGCAGTAGGCGAGTCTCTGCGGTCATCCCAGGAAGCCCTTGGCTGTGACCTGTGACGGCTGCCCAAGGGCACGGCCCTCCCCGGCAGCAGCAGCTCCTCACATTTTCCGGGACCGTGTTGCCGTGTGTGGTGCGGAGCGCTGGAGTTACCGCTCCCCGGTTGCTAAGGTCTCGGGCGGCTCCCGTCACCTCTCTGGTTCTCCCTGTGCTCATCTGCAGAATGGGCATGTAGGCAGGTGCCTCCCGCAGGTTTCTGGGGGTAGATCATCTGCAAGGATGCCCGTGACAGTGCCTTGATGATGAAAAGGTCCCGTGTCCTTTTGAGAGGCTTTGTCGTCTTCTCCGGGAGCCCGAGGTTGGAAAGTCCCAACTCACAGGTGCCGACAGGAGCTTGTGGCCGTGGACGGGTTTGCTGTCTTCAAACAGCTGGTGAAGAAGGGAGCTGGACCCAGCGATATTAACTGAGGTCTTGGTAAGCCCGGCAGCCCTTCTACCCAGTAGACGGAAGCCAGCAGAGAGGAGGCTAAATAACTGGAATTTAGGCCAAAGGGATGGAGGTCCAATGGCGAGGAAGTGGAGAAAGATCGTCACACTATTACTAGTCTAGAGGACCAGAGCGGGAAGGGCAGTTGCCCAGAGTCACCGCAGTGCAGGTCGGTGGTAAAGCTGACAATGACAGGGCAAGGACAAAACAAAACAAGAATGAACGAAGGAAGGAAAAGAAACCCTGGCGATCGCTGTTTATTGCATCTACTCAAGAACAGGTGCTCTGCCTGCACCAACAGCGGGTCCTCCCTGCGGCCTACAGGGCTGAGCACCCCCATCTCCGTTTTCAGACGTAGAAATGGACGCCCGGCCAGGTGGCCCCACTAACCACTCTTGAACCCAAGTCCGACACCAAAGCCGGCGTTCCGGCCACACCACCTGCCCCCACCCTGGTGCACGCGAGCGTGGGTTTGTGGCAAGCAGCGCATCGGCCAGGGCAGCAGCTATTTTGAAGCCGCAGGGAGCCGGTCAGGGCAGACGGCCAGGCTGGCGCTGGGTGCCGGTTTTCAGGCCCTGGCCCGTGTGCAGCCAGGTGTGCAGCCTCCGTGGAAGGCGGCGTGCTGTGCTGGGGGCGGGCTGGCCTGGGGATCAGGTGGCACGGGCTCGCCACCCAGACCTCGGTTTCCCCAAGTGCAGGTGTTGATTGATCCCTAAGGTGCTTGCTGAACCCACACTCCTGGCCTCACGCCTCCAGGGGGCTCTGGGTTGAGGTTTGGTCGGGGGAGCCTGCCCGGGCCCTTCCCTTTCCCCCAAGGTGTGAGCTACCCAGGGAACGTGGGGCCGGCTGTCATGGCAACCGTGTGTTGCGAAATGACGTAATTGGAGTTCCAAACGTGTGAAATCAAATACAACATCCGCAAACACAGCCTGGGGGTCGGCATGGCAACCGCAGGGCACCGGGACAGGCAGGCGCTCTCTGCCCTGCAGCAGCCAGCCTGGCTCAGCACCTGGGTGGGCACAGAGGGCACCCTGCCCCCCTCCCTAAGGCCCCCCCTCCCCTCCTCTTCTCTCCTCCCCACCCCTCCCCTCTTCCTCTTCTCCTTGCTTCCGGGAGGCAGTGGGCCCAGGTGGTTAGGGAAGTTGGCTTTAGCATCAGACAGACCTGGGTTCACGTCCTGCCACCTACCAGCTGGGGGGTCTTGGACAATCAGCTTCACCTCTTGAACCTTACTCGCCTCACCTGTAAAATGGACGTAATAATAAAACTCACCTTAGAGTTTTGCTGGGAGGCCGAGGAAGTGAGCACAGGCACCTGGTACATGGGGCATGTTGGGTGTGAGCCAGTGTCCCGTCCTTTCTCCTCTTTCCTCCCTGCTGTTGTTCCTTTCCCTGCCTTCCACCTGCAGGGCACCCACCGGCACCAGGAGTGGCAGTGGCCTGGAGCCCGGACAACCGGGTGATCCGTCAGGCCCTCTGCCATGTGCTCTCATAGAGGGTCCTCCCCTCCATAAAATGAGGGCATGGCCCTTGGGCCATCTCATCTGCCACACCCGGGCTCCGGTTTACAGCGCAGATTCCTGAACTCTTCTCCCTCTATATTTTGATTCAGTAGGTCTAGGGTGGGGCCCAGGAATCTGAGTTTTAACAGCCTTTCCAGGAGAACCTAAGGGACACCCCAGTGTGAGAAACTCTGGATTAGATGGTTCCTGTGACTTATGTGCCTGGCTCTGATTGGCGCCCAAGAGCAAAATACCTGGCTCTGATTGGTCCCCAAGAGCAAAATGCCTGGCTCTGATTGGCTACCTTCCAGGCTCTTTTTATTTCACAGCAGGAGTGCAGCCTTCCTCTAGCTTCTATCTCTGTCTTTGCCGTTCATTCAATCAACAAATGTCTCTGTGTCAGGCCCTGTGCCAAATACTTGCCTGTCCCACACCAGTGAAGAACTGGCACTGCCTTGTGTGTCTGGGGGGTGGGGCTGAGGAGGTGGAGCCTGACAAGTCTCTCTGTGACTCAGTTTCTTCATGTGTAAAATGGGGATAATGATTTGATAATGAGAGCGTCCTGCCACTCTCGAGCTGGTGAAGGGCTCAGGTGTGAGGGTGACAAGGACACATTCTCTGTGTCCTGTGGCATGCCAGGCACCATGCCAGATGCTTTCCATAGTTAACTTGCTTGATGCTCCCAGTAACTTTTAAGGTGGGAGCTATTTCCTTTCATTTTACAGTTGGGGAAACTGAGGCTGAGAGAGGTGACTTGACTCACCTGAGATCACTCAGCAAGTGACCCGTTTGGGATGTAACTCCTTCCGTGGCTCACGTTCCCCTCCAGGGACTGCTGTCCCTCTGCCCTCCTTCCCGCTTCCCTCCCCCTCTGCCAGCCCCTCCCCTTTCTCTCTCTTCCTCTTTCACCGAAAGGTCTAGAGGTCCAGAGGAGTTTTCCACACTCGCTGTCTCCATGTCTTCACTTGCCAGTCACTCCTTCCCCCTGTGGTCTGTCTCCCCACCCTCCAATCCCACCGAGGTTACGAAGGATCGTCGTCGTGGGCAACACCCAATGGTTTTGACCTCTCGGCAGCCTTGACGCTGGAGGTTGACCCCCACCCTCCACCCTTTGCAGCCCACTCTTCTCCTGGGCTTTACTGGCCTTGACCTCTCCTGGGTTTCCTTAATCTGTTAATTTAAAGAATTTTTAAAAATCAAACCTTTATTTATTTATTTATTTATTTATTTTT
>NW_012149075.1:679898-688721 GCF_000956105.1 Propithecus coquereli
CCTGAGCTCAAACAATCTGCCCGCCTCGGCCTCCCAGAGAGCTAGGATTACAGGCGTGAGCCACTGCACCCGGCCTCAAACCTTTATTGAGCGCCTGCTGTGTGTCTGTGCTGTGCTGAGTGGGGGTGTGTGGTGAACAGACCTCCTCGGTCCTTGTCCTCCCAAGCGTGGAGCACAGTGGGCTGTCCCTGGTCTGCACCTCCGCTCCCTGCCCTGGCGTCCTCCCACCTCCCTTCCCTGCCGGCTGCTCCTCTCTCTGCTCGCTCTTTCTTGACAGTCTTATCTGCTCCCGTGGCCTTAGCCACCAGCTACAGCCTGAAGACTCCCCAGCCTCCAGTCCAGAACCTTCTATAATGAACTCAACCTGCAATGTCCACAGGCTACCTGGATCCCACTGCCTGCCCTAACTTTTCTCTGGACTACAGACACCCCCTCCAGGTCCCCCTTCCTCAGAGCTGCCACAGTGCTTTCTCTAAGTCGCATTAGTTCACTGGTGTGACTTAGAGAGAGCTACTTAGTGCCACAGGTGGAATCCTCACTCTTTCACCCATCCAATTCCTACTCATCCTGTGAGTCTCAGCCCAGGACCACCTCCTCCAGCAAGTCCTCCAGGATTGATTCAGTGGCTCTTCTCTGTGTGCCCTGAGCAAAAGGGCTCCCCTCCAGCATTGTGAGGTAGAGCCCCGGACCTGGCACAGAGTAGGGCACAAGTAAATGTGCCTCGCACAGAGATCCAGTGGCTGCAGGAGCTCACGAGCATCTAGTCCAAACCTCTTGTTTTACCCATAGGGACCCAGAGGCCTGAAGTCTCAAATGGAATTAGCATCAGAGCCAGGACTCCACCCCATGCGCCTGGATCCCATTTCAGAGTCTGCCCCATCAGAGCACAGGGCCAGGAAGGTGACAGCAGGTACCTCAGAGAGAGGCCAGTGATGGGACGGTGGCAGGTACGCTGAATTACCCGTGGCCCCATCGTATCTGAGCTTATTTTCCTCTGGACGGGTGAAGCCAGTTCTCTGTACTTGTCCAGCAAGGTGTTCCTCACAGTAGACAAGTGAGTCTTTACAAAGCGCCCACTGCGCTCAGCCTGGGCTTTCACGCGCACAGTCTCGCTTCCTGTGTCTTGGGGGAGGAGCCAGGAGGGATGTGGAGGACAGAGGATTTCCCCAAAGGGAGGCTCATGGTGCGGCACGCTGGCATCTTCCCCGAGTGCTGGTGCACAGCAGGTGCTTGCTGAGGTTGCACGGCACAGAGGACGTGCTGGTCGGGCCCCATGAGCTTGCTGAGCTGAGCTTGGTTGGAGAGTGATTGGAAACACCAGAAATGCTCAACTCCAGACCACGGCTTCCTCCATCACTGGGGCCAGCTGGGCGGGTGGCCCCAGCTTCCCCAAGGGCTCGGGGGCCTGGGCTCTCCTCCTGAGTCCCACCTGGCTGAGTGCCTCTAGGATGGGGTCTGGTGCCTCATGGTGCCCCGGTATCCAGCACTGGCCCCGGCACCCAGAGCCCTCACACACGCTGAGTGAATGATCGAACTACCCGCGCCACCTTGGAGGTGGCCACATCACTCAAGCCTCAGTCTCTTAGTGCCAAAACAGGAATCCTTTCTCACTCCAGTGGACATGGTTGAAAGCCTTTAAGAGCGAGCACTTATTGAGCACTTACTGTATGCCAGGCCCTGTTCTAACACTTCACATGCGCAAACTCATTAAGTCCTCACAACTGCTCTTTGAGGTCGGTACTATTTCAAGCCCCATTTTACAGATGAGGGAATTGAGGCCCAGAGAAATTAAGTAGCTCACCCAAGGTCCTGTAGCTGGTGAGTGGCAGAGCCAGGATTTGAACCCAGACCACCTGGCTACACAGCCCATACTCCCGAACGCTAGGCTCTATGGCTTTTTTTTTTTTCCTTTTTTGAAACAGAGTCTCACTCTGTTGCCCAGGCTAGAGTGCTGTGGTGGCAGCCTAGCTCACAGCAACCTCAAACTCCTGTGATCAAGCGATCCTTCAGCCTAGGCCTCCCGAGTAGCTGGGACTACAGGCCTGCGCCACCATGCCGGCTAGTTTTTTCTATTTTTAGTTGTCTGGCTAATTTCTTTCTATTTTAAGTAGAGACCGGTCTCACTTTTGCTGAGGCTGATCTCAAACTCCTGGCCTCAAGCGATCCTCCCACCTCGGCCTCCCAGAATGCTAGGATTACAAACTTGAACCACCTCGCCCAGCCCTCTATGGCCTTTTTGATTGATTTCCCATCTCGGCACAGAGCTGTTACAATATAAGAAGAAAGCTGCTGTTGTTCTTATTGCTAAAGGGCAAACCCACAGGCATGGCTGGAGATAGAACCCCATTTCAGGGACTTGATTTGAGGAAAGTATGAAAAGGGGGCATGGTGAGTATCTTAGTTTGACCAAGGATTTCCAAAGGGCAAATCCCATTAAGATGTGAATCTAATCTTGTTTTGTCCTTCAATTGGCCTTGAGCTCAATCCTCTTCTCCATGCTTCCGTGGGAGCAGTGGGAGCTGGCCGACCTCCCAGGGCAGTGCAGACCTGCCCTTCCCAGGGGCTGGCCGCCACTTAGACTGGGGGCCTTGGGAGCCCCTCAGCTGTCCTGTTAGGGCTTGCTGCATCTCCTACCCCAGCCTTGGCCACTGGCCCTGGGACAGGTGGGGACACCAGAATGGGAGGGGTCAAGGCTGAGCCACGGTGACTCTGCTCTTGTCAGCCTCCAGCCTGCGTGCGTGAGCAGGAGACCTGGTGCATGTCGGGGCAGACTGAGCGTGTGCCCTTTCCCATCTGGCAGGGTGGCCTATCCCATAGGGCTCCCCTGCTGTCTGGGAGGTGCTGAGTCCTAGGAGATAGCGGAGTCTGGTGGGCTGGTGCAGGCGGAGTAGAGGAGGGGATGAGGGAAGCAGGCGGAGGCTGGTCTGGCCACAGCTGTGGACTAGGGAGTCAGGTTCTTATCCTGCCTCCCACCCCGATGGCCCTGGGAAAGTCACTTCTCCACCCGGAGCTTTGCTTCTTTGTCACTAAGATGGAGATCATAATCCTGTCCTCGCGGGATCCTTGTGAAAATGAAACGGGAGCGCAGATGTAGGGCTAAGTGCAAGGTCTAAGCTCTACACAGGCTGGAAGGAAGGCGGCTGCTGTTATCACAGTTCATACCAGGGGCTCTAACCAGCTGAGCCAACATGCGGGGTCTGTATCTCCAAGAAGTGGACACATCACCAGGCCTTGCCAGTCGGAGAATTCCATCCCTTTGACCACAGGGATTGGTTCAGGGATAGACATGTGACCCAAGCTTGGCCAATGACACCAAGTTCTGGGACTTTGGTTGGAACCATTGGGAAAGGGAGGCCCTCTTTCTGCTGGGGTTGATGAGAGGAATAGGAAACCAGCCTGGAGCTGCTGGTTGGTGGCCATTCTGCCTTTACAAGGGAAGAGACTGTCCCTCTGAGGATTAGGCTGGTCCAGAGGTGGAGAGAGAGAGATTGAGGCCTAATTTAACGGCTTGATCCTCTGCAGCCAGCCTCGCCTGAGATCAAAGCAGACTTGTGTGTGTGAGTCAATCTTTTCTTTTTAAAGTTTGTTTCTGTCACTTGTAATCAAATGGTTCTGAGTAATGAAGGTCAGTTCAAGGCTGTGACAAGCCTGGTAGATGTTGTTCCGAAATGCTTGGTTTGGGGGCTGTGGATTAGACACACTCAGTAGACGAGCCAAGAAATATCCTTCCTAGAATGTAGTTGGGGTGGGGGGGAGGGCTCATGAGGGTCACGTGCTAGGGGAGACAGTGATAACTGTGGTCATAGCTGTGTCATTGACATAGTCATTCATATGACTGCTCAAAGGCACTTATAGAGCACCTGCTGTGTGCCAGACAGTGGGCACCACACAGCCCCTGTCTGCATGAAGCTTAGTGGGAAGATGCACATATGTCAACGATGACAAGTGCCCTGGGTGGCCCCGGTGGGAAGGGCAGGCTGCTGTGGGTGCATGTGATGAGGCTGGGAGAAGCTCTTCCCGTGAAATGACATTTAAGCTGAGATCTGAAGGAGGGGAAGGGTTGTCTGGGGAAGGGGCCTGGTGGGGGAGGGGGCAGAGGGTATGCCAAGCAGATCCGCCAGAGTGTTTGAAGGATTGGATGAAAGGAAATGCCTCTCTCGGTCTGCAGTGGGGAGAGTGGGTGGGTGGGAGGGAGTCTGAGTGGGGCCAGAGACACTGGAAGGCTTTAAAGAGAGGATGCTGGCCAGGGAGAGCAGCAGGGCCGCTGCAGGGGTGATGGGGGGACTAGGAGGAGGGATGGGCTGAGGGTCATGGGAGTGTTTGGGGTGGCCTTCAGCTGGAGACAGTTGTCTAAGAACCTTGACATGGAGCTGGTGTTGGAATCTTCCAGCTGTCCAGGCAGAGGGCTCCAGCTTGAGGGTGGTGGGGGTGTATGGGGCATGGGCAGGAGGACCAGGTGAGAGTAAGCGTTTCCTCGCACGGTCCCCAAACACCCAGCACCCAGACCAAGGACGTCATCTGCACCCCAAGAGCCCCCCTTGTGCCCCACTCCATTCTCTAGCCATCCCTCAAAGGAAATCACCGTCCCGGCTTCTGTTAACACGGCTTACTGTCGCCCATTTTTGTACTTTATATAAATGGAATCACACAGCATGTCTCGTTTTTGTGTGTGGCTTCTTTCTTCCAGCCTCGTGTCTGTGAGAGCCAGATTGGTGTGTGCATTTGTAGGCTGCTCATGCGCACTGCCAGGTTGAGGTTGCTGTGTGACTGCACCACAGTTATTTATCTATTCTACTGTCCACGGACATGTGGGTAGTTTCCAGGTTTTGGCCACTATGAACATTCTCGTACATGCCTGTCGGGGCACGTGGGCCCTCCTTTCTGTCGGGTTTAAACCTACAGATGGGATTACTGGACCATGGAGTGTGTGTATGGTCACTTTAGTTAATTGTGCCAGCTTAACTAAGCAGTTGTAGCGTTTTATACTCCACCAGCCCTGAATGGGAGAGAGTTCCAGTTGCTCTGTATCCTTGCTGACTCTTCATTGTCGATCTTTTCAGTTTAGTTATTCTTACGAGCTTGAAACAGTATCCCACTGTGGTTTCAGTCTGGCTGCTGGATAAAACGTACTTTGGCAAAGCCCTTGTCCATTTCTTCTGCCCATTTTTATATTGTGTTGTCTTCTTTTCTCATTTGTTTGTAAAGTCCTTTTTATATTCTGGCCATGAGTTCTTTGTCATATGCACATATGTGTGTGTGTGTCAAATATTTTCTCCCGCTCTTTAGCTTGTCTTTCTACTCACTTAGTGGTGTCTTTCGATGAATGGAAGTTCTAAATCTAAATGTGCCGAATTTATCAATTATTTTCTCTTATGATTAGCGCTTTCTGTTTAAGAAATTTTTGCCAGCCCAGAGGCCATGAAGATATCTTTTATGTTTAGAAGCTTAGTTGTTTTATCTTTCCCATTGAGATGGGGACTTTGGAGTGATTTCGGGCGTGGCCTGTGAAGCAGGAGTCAAGACTTTTTCTTTATATGCAAACCCAGTTGATCCATTGCTGAAAAGACTTTCTGCACCGCATTGCAGTGTCACCTTTGTGCTCTGTCCTGGGCTCTGTAGTCTTTCTATTGGCTTGTCTGTCCTGGCACCAATGCCACGCTGTCTTAATCGCTGTAGATTTACAATAATCTGGTATCTGGCGGTACAGGTCCCTAGCTCGCTCTTCTTTTTAGAATCATCTCGTCACCGTTATACCCAGACACACACACACACAAAATGACCTTCTGAGATTTTTAATGGTGATTTTAGTGAATTTCCACATCAATTTGAGGAGAATTGGCATCTTTATGATATTAAATCTTCTGATCCATCCATCTTATTTTTTTTAAAATAAAGCTGATTTTTTTTATTATATTTTCCCTTACAGAAGTTACAAGGCAGAAAAATTGGAAATGAAGACATGTCGAAAGAAGTCATTTTCTTTCATTTGATTTAACTCCTGTACCCACCAGTGCTAATGTGATGGGGTGTCTCTTTCTGGTCTTTTCTACACATATTACTTTACATAGTTGGGGGTCATACTTAGTGGGCAATTGTGCATTCGATTTTACACTTAACTTTAGAATATAAGTTTTTTTCGTGTTATTTCAAACTCTTTATAAACATATGTTTCAATTACTAGCAAGCCATTTATGAGTTGGAATTGCATAGTTCATCTAACTACTTCCCTGTTATTGGACACGTAGATCGTTTCCAAACGTTTGCTTTATGAATGACGCAGCGGTGACATCTTTGCAGAGGAGTCCTCATCTGGATCTCATTATGAGAGACTCCCAGTAATGAAGTTATTGGGCCAAAGGTATGAACCTTTTAAGGCTCTTGAGCCTTATCATGGAGCCAGCCAGTGGCAGAGCCGGGACTATAAGCTGAGAGCCTGACCCTGTGAGGTCCTTGCCCGCAGAGACCAAGTCCCTTGCTTCGGAGCTCCCAGGCAGTGGACGGGACATGGCCTCCTTCCTGTGGGATCAGGATCATCTCAATGGCCCCATCCCAGGCTTGTCCCACGGAGTAACCATGGTATCCAGGGTAACTGTGACCCAGGGTGGCAGATGGAGCCACCTGCCCTCACTGAGCTGGGTCAGTGAAAAGACAGCCCTTTGCTGGGCCCTGTGGGAACGTGGCTGAGGGACAACAGTCCTGCTGGCGAAACTCTGCCAAGGTTTCCTGTGTACTTGCCACATGTGGGACGGGGTGGGGACCGTGGAAGTGGTGGGGCGTGGGGCGAGAAAGTCATTATGTCCTATGCAACTATGAGCATGAGGTGATTTCAATTCCGTGAGTCTCAGTTGCCTTATCTGTTAAAATGGGACAAACACAGCCATGTCACAGGGCTGCTGAAAGTTTAAACAAGATTAAATGGAAGAAAGGCCATTTTCAATGGCTCAGGCCCGGAGCTCACACATAGGCATTTGGGGGGAAAAACCTTTCGTATACCATAGCTAAGGAATGATCTCACCATATTCTTAGATTCTTTCCTGTTTCTTCCCCCAGCTGAAAGGCCCTCCCTGGGCTAGCCTAAGGGTCTGTGGCATGGTTTCTTCTGCTTCTAGGATTCCCTGTGGTTTTCTGACCAGGCATCAGGTGGACGTGTGTCCTCCATTCCTGATGCTCTCAGGCTCTTGGCAAGAGTCTTAGGGGCCCCGGTCATCATCTCAGTGGGGCCTGCCAGTTGTCCCAGGACTTTCCTACTGTCTCGTCTGAGATTAGCTTCGTGATTAGCACTCGGGACAACTGCCCTGTGCTCCACTACTGGTTCCCACCCAAGGCTTGTCTTGGCAGTTCCCATGGCAGATGTCTCCTCTTGCTCCTGGTCATGATGGGAGGTGATGCCATCAGAGGTCCCATCAAATCATGGCTCCCCACGCTGGAAGAAGTGGTGGTGTCAGCACAAGCTTATGGCCACATAAGGTCAAATCTCCCACCCTAAGCTACCTGTCTGTTCTACTCATCAACTCACCTCTTGGAACAGAACTAGCCGCACAAGGGTAGACGTCTGCAGACATCTCCTGGGTTCCCTGCATGTAGAGGATGAAAAATCGGTGAGCAGAAAGAGCCCAGCAATGACCGTATACATGGCAGGTTCAGTGCGTGGGTGGCAGGTCCTTGTTCCGGTCTACCAGCAGGGCCGTGGTACAGGGATGGGGGCAGGAGGGAGTTGGGCAGGGACTCAAGTGTCTGTGTGTCTGTTCCAAGTCCTGGTGGGTTCTGGGCACCACACCCTGAGGGTGTTCTGGCCACCTGTCTGCTAGTCAAAGCTTGCCTCTGTCCCTTGGCAGCTGTGTGACCTTGAACGGTGCACGCAACTTCCTTAAGCTTTAATTTCCTCTTCTATTAAAGAGGATATATAAAATAACCCTCCTTAAAATGAGGGTGATGATCATCTCTATAAAATAGGAGTAATAATAATCTGTCCATATAGAGTTTTTCTTTTAAATTAATGGACTTTATTTTTTAGAACAGTTTTAGGTTTATAGAAAAATCAAGCAATAGTACAGAGAGTTCCCCCACCCCCTCCAACGCATGCACACACACGCACAGTTCCCCTTTTAACACCTTGCATTAGTGTGGTACATTTGTTATCAATTATTGTTATTTGTTATGATTATATATAATTATTTGTTATAACTGAGGAACCAATATTGATTGACATATCGTTATTAACTAACACGTATAGTTCACATTCGATTTTGCTCTTTGTGATGTACAGTTCTGTGGGTTTTGACAAATGCGTAATGTCATGCGTCCTCCAGTACAGCATAAGGCAGAGGCGCTTCACCGCCTAAAAATCCCACGTGCTTCCTAGTCTACTCTCTTCCCCCCTCCCCCTACTCTGCCACAAGAACCTCTGGAAACCACCGATCTTTTAATTGTCTCCACAGTTTTGCCTTTTCCAGAATGTTACACAGTTGCAATCATACAGTGTGTAGCCTTTTTAGATCCGCTTCTTGCACTTAGTAATATGCGTTTAAGGTTCCTCCACGTCTTTTTGTGGCTTGACGCTCATTTCTTCTCATTGCAGAATAACATTCCAGTGTATGGATGTACCGCTGTTTGTTTATCCGTTCACCTTCTCAGGAACATCTTGGTTGCTTCCGGTTTTGGGCGGTTGTGAATAATAAAGCTTCTATAAACTTTCTAAGTTTTCAGCTCATTTGGGTAGATACCCAGGAGCATGATTGTTGGAGCGCGTGGTAGACTACGTTTAGCTTTGTAAGAAACTGCCAGACTGCCTTCCCAAGTGGCTGCGCCATTTACATCGCCCCC
>NW_012149075.1:689697-690660 GCF_000956105.1 Propithecus coquereli
AAGGTCAGTGTCTAGAGTCATTTTTTTCTTTTGCATGTGGATGTGCAGTTGCTCCAACACCATTTGTGGAAAAGACTGTCCCATCTGCATTGATTTGTCTTTGCTCCTTTGTCAAAGGTCAGTGGAGTATATTCATGTGGGTCAATTTTTGGGACTCTGTTTTTTCTTTTGCCCAAACCACACTGTCTCGAATGCTATAGCTTTGCGGATAGTCTTGAAGTCACGTAGTGTCAGTCCTCTGACTTTGTTCTTACTCAGTGTTGTGTTGACTATTCTGGATGTTTTGCCTCTCCATATAAATTTTAGAATCAGTTTGTTGATATTCACAAATAACTTGTTAGGATTTTAATTGGTATTGTATTGAATCTAAGGAGCAAATTGGGAAAAACTGGAATTTTAACAATATTGACTATTCCTATTCATGAGCATGGAATATCTCTCCATTTATTTAGTTCTTCTTTGATTTCCTTCATCAGTGTTTTGTAGTTTTCCTCATATAGATCTTGTACATATGTTGTTAGATTTATACCTAAGTATTTCATTTTTTGATGCGAATATAAATGGTATTGGTTAATTTCAAATTCCACTTGTTCATTGCTGGTATATAGGAAAATGACTGACTTTTGTATACTAACATTGTACCCTACAACCTTGCTATAATCTTTTGCTATAATTAGTTCCAGGAGGTTTTTTTTTCCTTTCTATTCTTTGGGATTTTCTACATAGACAGTCATGACATCTGTGCACAAACAAGTTTTTATTTTTCTTCCCAATCTACATGCTTTTAATTTCCTTTTCTTATCTTGTTGCATTAGCTAGGAATTCCAGTACAGTGTTGGATAGGAGTTGTGAGAGAGGACATTCTTGCCTTGCTCCCAATCTTTGGAGAATGCATCTAGTTTCTCATCTTTGAGAATGATATTGGCTGTAGGGTTTTTTTTTTTTTTAATCAAGTTGAGGAAG
>NW_012149075.1:691230-691817 GCF_000956105.1 Propithecus coquereli
AGCATGATTGTTGGAGCGCGTGGTAGACTACGTTTAGCTTTGTAAGAAACTGCCAGACTGCCTTCCCAAGTGGCTGCGCCATTTACATCGCCCCCAACAACGAGCGAGAGTCCCTGCTGCTCCGCATCCTCATCAGCATTCGGCGTTACCAGTTTTTTGGATTTTAGCTGTTCTAATAGGAAGGTAGTGATATCTTGTTTTTATTTTAATTTGCAGTTCCCTAATGATGTGTGATGTTGAGCATTTTTTTCACATTCTTCTTTAGCGAGGTGCCTGTCCAGATCTTTTGCCAAATTTTTAATTTGGGTTTTTGTTTTCTTATTGTTGAGTTTCAGAGTTCTTTGTATATCTTGGATAGAAGTCTTTTATCAGTTGTGTGTTTTGCAGAAATTTTCTCTCCATTTGTGGCTTGTTTGTTTGTTCCTTCATAGTGTCTTTCACAGGACAGAAATTTTTAATTTTAATCAAGTCCAGCTTATTAATTTTTTCATTCAGGGGTTATGCTTTTGGTGTTGTATCTAAAAACTCATTGCCAAACTCAAGGTCACTTAGGTTTTCTCCTATGTTATCTTCTAGGGGTTTTATAG